>NW_019392624.1:23980-65772 GCF_000671375.1 Centruroides sculpturatus
CTTGCATTCTGTGAAAACGGGTAAGATTAGCTATAATGTAATTATCTTAATCTTCACTATCGTTACTTTTTGCCCAGCAAAGCGGGTCCTTGCAGCTAGATTCTAGATTACTTAGAAAAACAGTCTTTTATATATAAAAAAAACTATATTACATACAAATGTACGAACAAATAAAAACCCAGCGAAGCGGGTCCTTGCAGCTAGTATATAAATAAAATATATAGAGTTTTCTTTTAAAAACTATTTACTATAATTTTAGTCTAAATGAAAGTATTGATTAGGTTATTTACCAATATTGAAAAGAAATAATAAATGAGACAAGCAGATATATAAGTTTTTGGAAAAATAAATAAATAAATTAGCTAAGACAATAAGCAAACATTTCGAAAAAATTCATAGAAAAGTTTTTAAAAAAGATAATATATTAAAATTTCTTTTCTTTGTCTCTTCTACATGCTTCAGGAAATAATATTGTCACAGGAGAGTCAATCTTTTCTTGCAGACTTCTTGTCTGCCTAAGTATGCAAAAATGTTAAATTTTTTTTGGATGACGACACTTAAAAATTACATTTGTAAAATTGCCAAGACAAAAAGTTTATACTTTGAAAAGACATTTTAATATATTTTCTTTGAAAAATTCACAAAAACGCTTTAAAAAGTGTAAACTTTCATACTGGCAATTTTACAAATGTATTTTTAATAAAGACATCTCTAAAAAAATTGTAATGTTTTTTTGCAAACTTAGGCAGAAAAGAAGGTTGACTCTACTGTGAGAATGTTATTTCCTGAAGCATTTATAGAAGAGAAAATAGAAATTTTATTGTATTATCTTTTAAAAAAGTTTTTTTGTAAATTTTTTCAGTGTAAACTTTTTGTCTTGGCAATTTTACAAATAATCGAGTGAGAACAGAATAAATTAAACAAAATCAAGTTAAAACAAGGTGTTAATACAACCAAAAATGTTATAGTAATTAAAGTGTTGCAGCATTATTGGTTTTTGAGTGTTTTGTTACAAAATCAGTTTTGTTTGGTTAAATTTAATTTTAAAACAAAAACTAAAATTTAAAATTAAACATAAAATAAAATAAATTAAAATTGTTTTTTAATTAATAAAACTATAATCACCAATAGAAGGATTTGTATGCAGAGGAAAAGTTTACTAAATTATAAAACTATTACAATGTATACCATTACTCTAGTGAACAAAGAGATAAAGTAAATGAAATGGGCAATTATTTATTGTGACATCGTCACAATGCCGAGTTGCAATGTTTTAGATTTCAATGCACAATGCTCTTGATTTTAGTCGTCTTGCTCCTGTACATCACACTTTTCATGATAATGATAGTGTCACACTGGTCATCTATCTAACTGTTCTGGAGAAAATTTTTGAATCAAAACAATATGACTTCCAGTCCAAACCAGAAGTTCATATATAGTTAATCAGGACCTCCAGCTCCTAAGCTTTCCATATCTAGTCCCAATTTTCATTTATCTAACTTCATTCTCAAGTTTAAGAAAAAACAGACAAATAGACTGATGCAGTGGGAATTTATAGGTCTGAAATTTTCAAATTTCAGCCAACAAAGAAAATGGATATTTGAATCTACAAGCCACCTAAATGATATGTTGATTTTCAACCTTGTTGCAATTTTGATTAGAATACTTTTAATATTAGTTGGCACTCATTAAAAATAAATTAAACTCAATGAGAAAGAAGAATAAAATGAAGCAGCTCATTGTATTAAATTTTTGAATAATGGACAATTGGAAATCAGTCTCTCACTGTACAAAAATAGAGAACCAGTGAAAATTTCTATTATTGTAAAATTTTATTGAAAACTCATATGATGCAAAATTAATGATAGAATTTCAAATTCTATATTTATCTTTAAATTTGAATTAATATAATTATTAAATTTTTATTCAACATTATTATTTATTCTAAATTTCTTGTTAGAGAAAAAAATAAAATAAATAAAATTTACATTATATTAATGCAAAAGTAATGGGAAAGATAAAACATACAAACATCTATTCTTACAAATAACTAATATTTTATTTAATCAAGAATGTAATTGCTTTTATTAACAATTACCTTCTCTCAATGATCCCTTTATAGGACCTATTATTTATAGCTAGTATGTCCATTTCCAGCAGAAACTTTGCACCTTTATAGTCACAAAGTTGACATGCACTTATGCATTTCAATCATTCCAAAAGTTTCTTTTGGAATGACCAGAAAGGAAACTGTTTTGGGAATAGAACAGATGGAGAAATATGAAAGAGCAAAGTCTGGTGAATATGGGAATTATGTTATCAGTACTCAGTCTAAATATATCATCATCTGTTGTTTGTTGATATATGTAATTGCTATATTGTCTGTTGTAATTGTCACACATTATTAACCAATGTTGGGCAGTATCTATCAATTTTACATTTAAGTTGTCTATTGCGTGAAACAAATATCTGAGATGGCTTGTATCTAGTTTAGCAGCTCTTAGTAAATGATATCTGTAATCTCACCAACAACAGATAATCATCATCTGAGCATGCAATTGTTATTTTGACACAGCTTTGGACAATTTGCTGTCACTATGCCTTGATATTTTATAAACAATATAATGTTCTACTTTTCGAATCCTTTAATAATTTTGTTCAGAAAATCAATTTGGCTATATCAGCAATGGAGAAAAATAGAAGATAGCAAATGAACATATGCTGAATCATATGATGCAAAATCCAAACACAGTTTGGGCAAAACTCATGCAGATGTGCCAGTTATCAGGATATTTAATTTATTAAAACAATAAAAAGTTTCTTTCAATTTGATGTTTTTTATGCAAGTAAGCTCTAATTTTGTCTCTATTAGTTAAAAGTAAAAATGCCTGTAAACACGAGAAATAGCAGTGTTTTTGAAGATTATGACTGGAGTACAGTGGGACATTGATTATACAAATCAATTGGGACCAAGCACAGTTCAGATACATGAACGTTATTAATAGGAAATTAATAGGTCAGTGTTCAGTTATCCAAGCATTTAAGTTTGGATAACTGAACACTGACCTATTAGTTAATAAGGACATGAATATCATACAATAGTACATAAGTATATTAAACATTCCAAAGCCCTACACAACCAAACAATTGCATAAAACAGTCAAGCTATAAAACAACTATCGTTAATGATTAAATACTAAGTAATTTGGTACTAGATGTGGACGTTAGGTGCAATCTCTAATCTAAATTAACAATTATAATTTTAATAATTTATTAAATAATTTAGAATCACCTGAAAGAAAAGAACTGGCCCAGAGTGGGGCTTGAATCTGCAACCTCCACAACCTGTTGGTGAGACATGAACTCAACTATCTACCAGTGTTTAATAATTTTTAGCTACACAGTTATGGCAGGGAAAAAAGGATAGATTTGGATTTTTAACATTTCAGATAATCAATATTTCATTATAATGCAATTAAAATTTTAAATTCTTATTGGAATGCAAGAATTCAAAATATTTAAGACATGTAAAAAATAAATCAACTTTAAATATTTGATCCTTTAAGAAGCTTAGTTATACAAGTCAACAAACTAGGTATTTTTGGGAAGAAATTCTTATGTTTTCAAACCTGTCCAATATTTTTGAAAAGTGCAATTTTAATTTTTGAATATTTTATTAAAAAATAAATAAGTTTTTTCCTTAATGTTATTACTTTTTTTATTTTTAGGAAAGATCATTAAAATATTAAGAAAATCATAAAAACTGGTTAGTTCCTATGTAACAGACTCAAATGTTATGGAATGATATTTTAATCCTTAAAAGTAGTCTTACAAACCTTTTGAAGTGTTTGATTTTGCAAACTGCAGCCAAATTAGAAAAAGTTACTATTTAACTCATCAACAGTTGCATAGGGTATAAAACATGTCACAATAATTTATTTATTGCTTTGAAACATTACTGTAATCTGTTTCAAGATATCTTCATACCAACATATTGGTTATATCTGGTATGTTATGTTTCTTTGATTTCATTTAGGTCAATTTTTTCTTATGTATGATTGAATATTTAAACTGAGACTGAATATATTTTTCATAAGTGCTTTTCTCTTTTCAATTGAATAAAATATAATAGAAACAACTGACAATGTAAAATATACAAGGCAGATGGAAAGTAATTAGGTATTGAGAAATTGCTATAATTTTTGTAATAATAATGTAATCATAATAAAATTTGTCTGTTCATGTATACCAATCAATAAAATTTTATAAATCCCACATATGGTGTAGATAGTGACTCAGTAGCAAGTGCAGATTGCTGTGGTGTGTGGAAATCAACGGTTGCTGTGCAGAGATGGTAATGTACAGTGAAGGGATATCATGCCACAGTCCATCCAGAAACAATCAAGAATTGTCATTTGAAGCTAATGACACAGGTTCTTGATTCATATCTTCTGCATGACACCATGAATACTGACAATTACCTTCAGATGCTAGAGGATTGAATGTGGTCCACTGGCTGGGAAAACATCAATGTTCTTGTTTTCATGCAAGACAGTGTGCTGTCTCACTTAGAACTGAATGTACATGCCTGGTTGGACCAAAAGTTTCCAGGACATTATCTGGAACAATGCAAACCTCGTTCTGTTTTTTTTTCCTCTGGAACTGAGCAAAGGAAGAGATGCACCAAGCAAAACATCAAACATTAGAAGAACTGGAGTAATGGGTTTGGGAATTTTTCACCAACATCCCACAAGACTTCCTGCAGAATTTATCTGCGGTCATTTGAGAAAGTTGGTGAATGGCCTACATTGAATTTTAAGGCATGCATCTGTATTTTTAATTAACAAGGTACATATCATATAATTTCCAGTCTTTACATTAAATATGTAGAAATTATAGTGATTTCTCGATGACTAGTTAATTTTCACCCATCCTGCAGGCATGTATACAAACATGTGGTGAATGGAAAATAACTAGGCATTGAGAAATTATCTTTATATATACAAACAAACACACATACACAGGATAATATGTTATATCTACCAATTTCAAATAGCAAGTAAAGACGAGAAGTAGAAACTTTATTTCCATTATGTGGAAGACCACACACATGCATTTAATACTGCAAATCCACCAGCAATCAGCCCAAAGAGTGTCATGATATCTGCAGATATCTGCAAAGTTATTGCATTTGACCTGCTGAGCAGTGAAGTGTGAATATATAGTACGTTCTCTGGCATGTGAACACTTCTCCTCTGACTTGTCATTGACTTTTGAACACTACTCTTGGCTCTCCAGTTTTTGCTGTTGTGTTGCAGTACCAGCTTTAATGGACCCTGTTTGGAAAAATGCCTCTACTGCTGCAATCAGTGTTTCCACCAGTCAGCATTCCATGGTGTAATGATTGCCAGCCTTTCAACTGCTTATGCATGTCTGAGTATTGTGCATGCTCATGTGCATTCCAGTAGTGTTATCACCTGATATTGGTAGATATAATCCAGACTGACATTAGTGGTGTTTTTTCAAGTTTTTTAACTTGAAAAAACACCACTAACGTCAGTCTTAACGTTCCTAAAAAAATCACATAACCCCAATTCAAAGATGCCTAGAATATTCGGATTCGCGAAAACACACAAAGAAAATAAGGAAATCAGACCTGTGGTAGAAAAATGCAACGCACCAACGTACACACTGGAAAAAAGGTTAAAGGAATACATAAAAAGAAAAATGGAAGATAATGGTTATGTGACTAATAATCCAACCAAGGTAGTAAAAGAAATACAAAACTTAAATTTAATGAACGATGAAATAGGAACGGTGATGGATTTTGAGAGTCTGTACCCCTCTATAAATCTAGTCTCTTGCTACAACGAATTAATTGAATTCATGGTACAACAAAATCAAGAGGTAGAGGCATACTTGGAAAACCTACAAGATTTGGCAAACCTAGTTTGTTTTCAGTCCTTTTTTAAATTCAATGGAATAGTATACAAACAAAAAAAAAAGGGTACCAATGGGAAGTCCTATATCAGGACTCATATGTGAATTAGTAATAAGAAAATTGGAAAAGAACATCCTCAAAGATTTTTCCGAAAGCATCATATTATATAAATGGTACGTGGATGATGTATTGATAATTTGGAAAAACAACCAACGGATTAATGATTTCCTAACTGCAATCAACAACAATGACCATGGATTGAAACTAAAAATTGGAACAAAAAAGCCAAAAGAACCTCCATTTTTTGGACATTGACATAGAATTTAAACTAGGATGTATACGAACGTCAGTATATTTGAAACCTTTACATGCTCCATTATACATACTTTCATGGTTGAAGGACCCGGATAGATATAAGCTGTCTGCATTTAAGGCACTTATCAAGAGGGCCTTCTTGTACTGCACCAATGTCCAAGACCGTGACAAAGAAATGGATAGAATACAAAAGGTAGCAAAGAATGTGGGATACAAAACGTCCACAATCAGAGGCCTCATCAGAAGTTATGGAAAACAAAAAACCACAACTACAACACATAACAACACAAATACATTCAACAAGTTCACATACAACGAACCAACAAGGAAAGAAGTGGATGAACTTGGAAAATACAAAAACACAAGGATAATTTACAAACAAGCACCCAACATATATAGATTATTAAGGAACGATAAGGACAAAATAAGAAAGGAAGAGCAAGCGGGAGTGTACACTATCCCATATGAAAACCAACAAATAGGAGTCGATAAAGAATATGTAGGGGTGACCAGAAGAAACCTTGCAGTGCGTGTAAAAGAGCACAAATACAGTGTTAGTAAAGGTCTTAATAGCACGATATTAGCAAGCGTGGCACAGGTGGACGGAGCAATAGTTAAGTGGGATGAAGCGAAGATCATAAGAACAGTGCACTCACCGTCTATAGTGATGGAAATGGAAAAAATAGATATATACAAAAGTAGAATGAGGAACTGATGTTTAAATGAAAAGGATGCAAATACATTACCAACAGCATGGAAATACAAAATAGAAAAATGCATGGGTTTACATAATCCATAAAATAGGAACTGGATCAAAAGAGGTTATTATATTATAATTCAGACGCATGTAAAAATATGTTATTAATTTTTGTAGCACGTATAGGGCATAATTTATTCATTTTATTGTATTTTATTTATTTATTTTATTTGGTTTATTTATGTAATATACAAAAAGTTGTTATCTTATTTCAAAAATTCAAATCGAAATAAAATTCGAACGAATGGTTCCATTTTGGAACGATGAATGAAAGCCTGAGGATGGCCTATCCAAATAGGCCGAAGAAAAAGAAAAAAACTCGGCAAGTGGAATTCAGGTGTGTTCATATATTATAATTTAACATTGCTAAGAAAGAGAGAGATAGGATGCATAAAGTTTTATGTTGTCCATGTACATGAGATGTGACAGCGTAAACTGTGTTGTTTTTTCATGTCTGATATTGTAACCATATTGCATGTTGTTTAACATGCTGGATAATGGGTTCAGGGCTAGGCATAACCAGAGAGGACTCAAGGAATCTCCTTGAAAAATTCCTCGCCTAATGAATATTTAATTTGTTTGTAGTTTTGTTACTACAAACTTGTTACTAACCCTGAGATGTAGTATTGTTCTCCAGTGCTGCATAATGTTTTGGAAGAATGCAATAAGTGATGGATGTATTTTGACATGTGTAGAATATGTAGCAGCCAACTGTGTGAAACACTGTTGAATGCTTTTCTGTAGTCTATATATGCCATACATGTGTATGTTTCTGTGTTGTTTGTGTGCTTGCCATAGAAAGACTGAATCTATGAGTAACTGTTCCTTGCATACCCTGTGTTTCTATGGCAACCTTTTTGTTGTTCTGTAAGAATGTCGTGTTCTTCAACATGTTTGTATATTTTGTTTGTGATGCATGCTGTCAATAATTTGTAGAGTGTTGGGAGACATGTAATTGGTCTGTACTGTGTGGAGTCTGTGATGATGATGTTTTTAGGTTTCATGTAAGTGATGCTGAGTAAGAAATTTTGGCATGTCTTCTGGATTGATGATGATGTGTGTTAGATGTTTAGCTAATTCCTGGTGCAGTGATGTAAACTTTTTGTACCAGAAAATGTGAATGTTGTCTACACCAGGTGTCTCCCCCCAGGTAGGGAACTGAGCCTAGACATGGCGAGAGGGCCTAGCGGCGAGAGGTGACGGGTACTGGGGTCCTGATAGACTCGTCTTGGCCTCGACTGCTGGTGTAGTCCTATGACTTGAGCCTTAGGTTCCAGAGGTGTCAGAGTATTATGGGCTTTGGTCTGTGTACCAAGCCTTTTAAATGCTTGCTGTCTGTTGTCGTTCTTTGGTGAGGGATGATTCTGGTGGGGTTTCTAACATCTCCCTAAACTGAAACCTATCCCCAGCTAGGGCGGACGGCTACAAGAGCTGCAAATTAGCATTGTGGCATGCAGACTCACACTAAAACAGAAGGGAGACTGGTGCAGTCGAGGCGCGGTGGCCGTCCTTAATAGTATCGGCAATAAGAGGGCCAAAATGAACCCTCAGTAAGTCCGGAGCTGGAGGATGGTCACAGTAGCCATTACCAATATGGTTTCTAAGAAGGACTTGTCTTTGGACAAGATATGTGGAGTGTAGTCGCCTGGACTTGTCTGACATAAGTTGGTAGTCCTGCTGATTTAAGTGTAGGCACTCGGTGGCCTACGGTGTGATGGCACTCGACAGAGGCGCTGCCGAAAAGTGGTAGGGACCCTTCGCCTCGACGGAACAGTCCCGAGTCCCCTTACTCACGATGGTCAAATCATCTGCTTCTAGCAAGATGCACATTGTACCCTGGGTCGATGAGTTATGTCTGTGAATACACACATAGGAGCACACAGTGGATGCCGAAACTTCTGGATTCAAATCCCGCGTTGGTACAGAGACTAGAGGTCATGGATCTGATAATCCGCACCCTCTGAGATCTGAGACACACAAAGAGAACTCCTGCATCCACCCTGGTGGCACGGAGCTGATGTTTTGAACGCAAAGGTGGTTGAGTGCAGTCGATTCACCTCAGCCCATGATAACGCAGATCACGTAAAGCTCCTGCCCGGTAAAAGAAGAATCAGCTTCCCAGGAGGAAGACTTGGGCTTTGCACACCAGGTGCTGGCCTGGGGGCCATGGTCTGCATACTGAAGGCAGTGGGGCGAGGAATCGCACTCCCATGCCAAAGCCTTGCTGGTGGCCAGGGGGATATCGCCCTCAGTGGATTGAGGGATTCTGCTAGCTGATATCTATCCTGACTAGCAGTTGGCAGAGCCGCTCCTCGGCATAGGGCCAACTTCCGCTATGCTTTGGGGGGGAGCGGTGCTTAAAGGCCTGACGATGCATTGAATGGCTGTATATGGTCCTGGAGAACTGGAAATGGGAAGAGTGTCTCCTAGTAGGAATGAGGGGGCGGCCCATGCCAAGCAACCAGCCGGGCTGGGGTAACCTTGGGTAGGAGGCTACTTAAATGGGTAGCTTTCCCGGCAGTGGGCCAAAGCAGTGACGACCTGGCAATAAAAGGGCCAAAATGGACCCCTCAGTAAGTCCAAAGTCAGAGCAGGCTCTTAAACGCATACTCTGATTCCCAAACAGATTCAGGGCACCCGTGAAAGGTTGGGATCACCCCCTACCTCCCTTATTTTATCTCTATTATTCTATGGTTACAATGAGTGCAAAAAAGCGAATGCGTTAATTGTGCTTCAGGTGAAGGGCTTGCTGACGCAGAAAAATTGTCAACCAACTACATTAATGGAGAGAGAATGACTGGTGCTGACAACACCAAGTCACTGGAGAGGTGGGTCCTATGGAAACGTAGACCCGCCAATGACCAGAATTCTAAGCCTGGAGAAAAGAGGACAGGCCAGATGCTGTGAAGGTATCGATACCATTGGAGTCTGGAAGTTCCGATTTGGACTCTGGCCCAGAGGCTTTCAACGCTGTCTCCTCTGGTGGGGGCAGTGATTGGGAGGCTGCTCCTGAATGCAGGAGGAAAAAAAGGCAGGAGGTGTTCAAAGCCAAAACGGGCAAGTCAGACAGCATAAAGCCAGAAGATGAACCTGCAAAGGCTGCAGCAGCCATAGAAGAGGGGAAACCCTCAACCAAAAACAAGGGTGGGTCAAAACCCAAGCCGAAAAAGAAAGACCCTACCGCGACAGCAACCGTGAAAACAAGTACGGAGGCTGTCGAAATGCCATTGTTAGCGCCCCCTCAACAGAAAGGGGAAGGACTTGAGATGGCCAACAGCTGTAGATCTGCTCTGGATAATATCCAACAAGAGCTAGCGACGCTCTTGGGTAAAACTGACTCACGATGTCAGAATTCTACATGCAGGATCATCTACGGCCTGTTCAGTAAAATGGCAGGAATCCTGAATGCCCAGGAGGTTGAGATAGCCTCCCTCCGGGTGGAAAACAGGACCCTACGGGAGTTAGTAGGAGGCTGACAACGATCGAAAACTCTTCTTGAGAAAGGCAAGGTGCTGTGCACAGACCGCATAACCTATGCGTCTGTAGCAGCTTGGCCGGCCCAGCATATCCAAGAAGGGCCACGAGCAGTTGCCAAGCCGAAGAAGGTAGTTGCCACAGAGCACATGCTCTTGGTCTACCCAAAGGATCAATCAATGAGCAGCGACCGTACGTGGGAGCTACTCAAGTCTAACATTAACCTGGTTACGTTGGGGATTGGGATTAAAAATGTACGACAGATCTGCAATAACAGGGTCCTGGTAGAGGTTTTGAAGAGCCAGGACGTCGCTAAACTGTCAAAAGCAATGACAGAGGGCCCACCAGCGCTGAGAGGTGGTCATCTGCTGACTGCCCCAAAAGTGCCGGCCAAGGGTAATACTCTTTGATGTCAGCCCAGACATCAAAAGCGAATGTCTTGCAGAAACCATCTTATCGCAGATTAGCATCGAGGCAGGGCCTGGGAAACTGTTGCCTTGCTTCCCTTTAAAAAGAAAGGAGGGCCTCGCGAACTGGGTGATCGAGGTCTCTCCCATGGTCTTCCGTACTCTCCTGCAGAAGGGGAGAATCCATGTGGGTTGGATGTGCAACCAGATGAGGGAGTATATAGCATGCACCCAGTGCTACAAGTGCTACACATTTGAGCATGTAGCCAAAGGCTGTACGGTGGACAGCCAAAAATGTAGCAAGTGCGCCAGTGATCACTCGTACAAAGAGTGTAAGGTGACGGAGCCCAAGTGCATTAACTGCACCAGGGCCAACAAGAAATTCGGCCTGCAGTTGGGTACCGGTCATTCAGTGATGAATGCCAACTGCCCGTGCTATGCACGGGAACTCGAGCGAGTTCAGGCCAGGATGGACTATGGTCCGTCATAATCAGGGAAAACGACTTTGCGTTCAGCTCTGTATCTCAACATATACCAGAGACGAATGAACGACGTGGCTGCAAACTATTGCAGTTCAATGCCGAAAAGTGCCGTGCAGCAACTGCCCAACTGCAGGTAGAAGTGGTTGAGTGGGATATTGACATCATCCTGCTCCAAGAACCATATCTTGTACAAGGAAAAATTAGTGGCTTATCACTACAATGGAGTGTTTTTGCCCAAGACGGTGAAGAATGTCGTGCTGTAGTTATCTTTACACAGAGGAATGTTGACACATTTGCTCTCTACGTTTCGCCACTTGTGGTGGCCATTGGAATACAGCTGTCTGCTTGCACGTGGGTTGTGGTCTCCACTTATCACACGCTATCACTTAAACTGGGAGGCCTTCTGACTGTACTCGAACGGGTTGTCTTGTTCCATGGTCGGGTAGTTTTGGCAGGTGACTTTAACGCCAAACACTTTTTAACGCCAAACACTTGCTATGGGGCTCCCCAATTGATGATCCAGACAGGGACATGATGAAGGAAGCGGTGGAGAGTTGGGGGATGCATGTCCTGAATGACCTGTTCTGGATTGCTACCTACTCCTCTCCAACAGGTGAGAGCTGGATAGACCTCACGATTGAGAGTGGGGCTATGCTTAGACTGACCTCGCAGTAGGAGACTATTGTTTCAGAAAGCTGTACCGGCCATCGTTTCATCATCTACAAAGTGATGTGCAGCTCGCCAGAATGGCTGAGTAGTTGCTACAGACTTACTGTCAAAAACCACAGTCAATTTGCCAAATGCCTCACAGAAAAGACGGCCGATATAGTCACCCAAGTCTCTAAGGTCGAGAGTGTCAGGGATCTGGAGGAAGTTGTGGCCAACCTCACCGAAGCAGTCAGAGAAGCAGGAGACTGCACGCTTGTGCAATGAAGACCCAACAACCACCGGTCAGTTCCCTGATGGAGCCAGGAACTGAGTGTCCTGAGGAAGCATGTGAAGGCGTTCCAACGACACTTTCAACAATGCAGGAACGACGACCTTTGGGCTATTAAGAAACTAGAATTCCAGAGGGCCAATGCCAAGTACAAGTACAAGTTGAATAATGCTAAAAAGACTCCATGGCTCAGTTTCTGTCAGTGTATCTGTGACGAAAATCCATTCTGTCTTCCATATAAACTAGTGGCAGGAAAGCTAAAATGTAGCACAGTCTTGGGGTCCAGTAAAAGGCCAAATGGAACCCTAACCTCCACACAGGAGGAGTTGATAGAGGTGCTGCTTTGTTCGCAGTTCCTGTGCAATGAGCAGTCCGATGATACCGAAGAACAGTGGCAGCTATGAAGTGATGCGGAGTTGCCCGTTCTTGAGGTTGAGATGCCCATGCCAGTGACTGACTCTGAGGTTGCCCACACCATTGGCAACCTAAGGAAAGGGAAAGCACCTGGTGTTGATGGGATCACGGCCAAAATGGTACAAGTTCTGCATCAAGAACGTCCTAACTGCTCTGTATACTGTATCAGAAGTGTCTACTCCTAGGACATTTCCCAGTGTAGTGGAAGCAAGTGCATCTTGTGTTTATTCATAAGAGTAGGCACCCGAAGAAAGAACCTAGGTCCTACAGACCGATCAGCCTTTTGTCAGTCCTGGGGAAGGTTCTTGACAGCATCCACAGTGACAGAATTCTGTACCACTTTAAGCGGAAAGGGCTGCTATACCGACACCAATATGGGTTCCGGCCGGACATGTTGACCTGCAGATCATTACATCAGACGGTCAACCTGGTTTACCAGAACCGCTGGCAGGGCCTCCATATGTCGCTTGTTTCGATGGACGTCGCGGGGGCTTTCGACAATGTCTGGTGGCCATCCATACTGGGTGAGCTGCATAAGGCAAACCTGCCAACCTCCCTTGTAACACTTTCCAGGAGTTTCCTGAGTGGACGCACAGTGGTTTATCAAACCCCAAGCAAGAGGTATGAGAGGATACTGGAAAGGGGCTGCCTGCAGGGATCCTGTATAGGGATATGTTATGGAACATTCTAGCAGATATGCCTACCGGACGATGTCCAGCTACAGGCTTATGCAGACAATCTGTTGCTAGTAGTTGCAGGCTACAGTAGATGTGACATGTAGAGTCGCGGCAACGAAGCAATAGAACAGCTTGTTTGTAGGGGAGAACTTCACAAGCTCTCCTTCAGCCCTGAGAAATCAGAGGCCCTGACGGTGGCCCGAACTGGAGATAGCATTCCACCTTACATTACCAACTACATTGGCACTACCTTTCTTCCTCATCCGAACCTTGAGATCTATACCGATGGATCTGGACTGAATGATGGCGTCAGCTGCGCCTTTGTCACCTACCAGAGTGAGACCGAAATATACAGTCAAATGAACAGGTTAGACTGTGTTTGCTGTCTTTCAAGCAGAGCTGATGGCAATTAACTTGGTGATCAGTTGGACTGAGGAAAATTATAACCATAATAACATCCACATCATTAGTGACTCTGCATCCACAATACAGTTGATACAGGGTAAGAAACCCCATCCAATTGCAACTGCTATTAGGAACACTATTTTCAACTCCAGTAACAAGTACAATATTACCTGGACTCGTGCACATCATGGAACAACTGGAAATGAGCGTGCTGACCAGCTCGCTAAAGAAGCCGCCAGCAACAATAATCTGGAAATTATTTATGACAAAATTAGTCACCATGGTGTGAGAAAACACATGTTCCAAGACTTTCTTAATCAGTGGCAAACAACTTGGAGTCAAAAGCATAACAACACCGCTTTCAAGTACATTCCCAACATTATTGACTATTACAGCTACCATTAGGTTACTCCTAACCACCAGCTTACTCAGTTTATCACCGACCACGGCAAATTCTCCAGGTATTTGCACAGGTTCACCAACAAAAATTCACCACTTTGTGCTATCTGCTGCAAACCAGATAACTCAGACCACTATCTCTTCGACTGCATCTCTTTGGAGGCATTGCGTCTGGCCATCGAACTCGCTGCTGGAAGTAGGAACATCCACTGGCCATGTGAACACAATGATTTATTAAAGAATAAAGAACTGTATGAAGCCTTCAGTAAACTCATTAAAAGACATGAGGCAATTGCTCCTCTTGCTACCAGAGACTAGTAAAGACCTCTCTACACTGGACTATAATTTCTCAAGCAACTCTCCAGGTGTTCTCTGTATCGAAGGAACTTATTGCTGCCATATACTCTCTGTCAATAATTCATGACCATTTATTGTATTTAATCACCTTCACACATGTTCCTTATTCTTCTTATTTTTGTATACACATCAACTGGACCACTTTACTTTGTGCAAATTTTCTGCAGCTCCCTGCTGCCTTTCTTTCTTGTATCCATATGCACATATTCTGTTGGTACATATTTTCTATCTTTGCTTTGTCACTACTGCAATTTAGGTATAATCCTAATCTTAATTAATTATTTAATTTTATTATAATATATTTATTTCATTGTTATTGTCAAAATTTATCATTATGTAATCTATGTAATCATCATTCATGTTGTATTTATCTCAGCTATGCTATGCGGAACCAAGAATGTATTTACCACATATGTTTAATAAAGATTAATTGATTGATTGGCCCGAACTGGAGTGTTGGCACACCAGCCAATATACTGGATTAGGGGTAACCCCATCCAAAGGGTGAACAAGTTAAAATACCTTGATGTTATCATCGACGCCCCATCTGAGGAATGTTCGAGCAGCATTATCGAGGCTAGCCAGACAAGACTAGTGGAGAAGCGCTTTAATCCATCTACAAGATGAGTGTAGAGTGCATTATCTGCTATGCCTGCGGTATTTGGTGGAAGGACTCTGCTAACGTCAAGCAGAGCAGAACATTACTCACAATACAGCAACCTGCCCCCTATGGATCTCGAGGGCATACAGAACTGTGTCAAAGGAGGCGGCCATGGTCTTGGCCTGGCTGCTCCCATTGCCTCTGGTAGTCAGCCAAGAGGCAGCCTTCTACCAGACAACAGTAGAGGGCAGAGAGGCTAAGCATTGCAATCAGATGTACCCGGTCAGACTCAGACATCAGACAGATGTATTGAGGGTCCACCCTGCCTATAGGATTAGACTAGATTGGGATGTCGGTGAACTGGCAAATATAGGTGTTGAAATATACACCAATGGCTCAAAAGACGATAGCTCAGTAGGTACTGCGTTCTGCATCTACTGCAACGGAGTTCACATGTACAGTCAGTCAGACAGACTGAATGAGGAGGTGTCTGTGTTTCAGGCAGAACTGGTGGCCCTGGCGGGGGCATCCCAGCAGATCCTATTACACCTGGGTTCTGAGCCAGTCACAGTCTACTCTGATAGCCAGTCATCACTTCAGGCCTTGAGCGACGAATACCATCACGATCCACTGGTACACGAGTTCAGACGTAGGGTACTGAGGGCAAGGCATGAGCGACACGTCCTGCGGTGGGTCCGAAGCCACATCAGGATCCCGGGCAACGAACGTGCCGATCAGCTGGCAAAGGTGGGAGCCAGCGGCCCATTTGTAACAAGGATGGTAGAACCCTCGACCACATACATAAAAGGTACCCTGTTACGGCGATCAATGACACACGGATAAGAGTGCTGGAATCAATGTATGGTAGGTAGGTCAACCTATGCCTTCGTGCCTGAAGTTCGCCGAACTCCAGTTAGTTGTGACTTCAGACTGACATAAATATTGACAAGTCACGGGAGGTTTCCCTACTTCAAGTCCAAGTTTGGACAAGGAGATGGTAGCAGCCCCTGTGGGTGTCCTCGCAGCGACGCGAGACACCATGTACTTGACTGTCCTCTGACAAAGGACTTTGCCTAGGGGCCGACCAAGTTGATTGGAGCAAGCCCCCGGACAAGTACTTCAAACGCTAGCAGCTAGTAAAGAAAACTTAAAGAAACTAAAGGATTTGATGGGTAAAGTTATAGATCTATTAGACCAATAGGGCCCCTCATTAGGGAGAGGACCCCACTGTCCGTTATTTTTAAAAAGTTATTACTATGAGCCAAGTTTTGTGGATTTAGTGCAGTACAGGCTGCACACTATAAAAGTTATGCCAGGTTAGAGAGCTGGGCCGTGGTGTGGATGGGAGCCCAAAAGATGTACCTTGTGGCCCAGCTATGTTGTCCCTGTCTACTGTGTTAGGTATCTGACCAGCCGATGAACAAGACATAGCCTCTTTAACCCTGTAGTGCCATTAGGCGGGGCAGAGAAAGAGTTCCTTATGAGGCACCAGGTGTCATCCAGTTGTGTGTTCTGTTAACAGCATAGCGAATGTCATGTATGTTTATTTCAGCACAGGGCATAGTTGGTATGTTGTGCAAGTTTTTGTTCTCCTCCTTGATCCAGCCTGCATCAGCATTGTGTGTAACAGCACTGGACCAAAGAGAANCTAAAAAGTAACCAATGTGCCAAGTGATACTTTTACATCAAACTAATAAAAGCCAAAACTTTCAACGCTGGAAGAAATACTAAATAAAGTTGGAGTTGAAACTCAAAGGATTATAGACCCAAATGAGGAGAAAGGAGAGAAAGGACAAAAGATAAAGAAGTGAGGAAAGTTGGAAAATTAAGGGTCCATATTTGCATAACAGAAGGTCTATTTAAAATTTCTCATTACTTTTTATTACCCTTCCTCATTCACACATTTCTATTTGAAAATATTTTTTTCCACTCAAAAATAAATTATGTATAAAGGTTTACAGCTTTGTAAAACTTTTTTTTTTGAATTTACACCAAATAAATAAATAATAATAAAAATTGTCGGTTTTGTGTCGGTATTGGGCCGCATTCGAACTTGCCTTGCGCCGCATGCGGCCCGCGGGCCGCGGATTGGACACCCCTGATCTAAAAGTTTCTTTCATTGTGCACTTCACATTTAAAGAAAATAACGTTAAATTCTTTTTTGTTAAAATTTCATGCTAACAATATGACAATCTGACAAAACAATTGGCAAATTTCACATTATTGAAGTGCATTCTTGGTCTTTCATCTTCTGAAAATTTATAAAGTGAATTTATAATTTGGACCATTAATTCTATAAATGCAACCAGAAAAAGTAAGTGAAACGTTCGATCTGTTTTATATGGCATTGTTATTTGGCGACCCTTGTTATTAATAATTGTAAAAAATGATGAATTTAGAAATTTTTAGTCATATCGAAAGAATACATATACTTTACTACTATGATTAGAAAGAAAGAAAAAAAAATATTTTTGAAAAATAAATCGAGTGTTAATAATATATAATAATTTACAGAACGAGTACTTTTTACAGGATAAAACAAAGACACATGAATGTACTTTATGTGAACAGAAATGTCGTACAAAATGGGAGTTAGATAATCACATGAGGTCTCATACTGGTAAGAAACCGTTTAAATGCAATATTTGCGGAAAAAGATTCTCACAGTCTGGAAATTTACTAGTTCACAAAAAAACACATTTTGAAGAAAGACCATTCAAATGCAACTACAAAGACTGTACATACAGTGCGAAAAGTAAATATGTTTTAAAAGAACATGTCAAACGAATACATCTAAAAGTAAGAACTTCTGAACTTATTATTGAATAAATATATAATGTTTACTTNTCAACACAGGGCATAGTTGGTATGTTGTGCAAGTTTTTGTTCTCCTCCTTGATCCAGCCTGCATCAGCATTGTGTGTAACAGCATTGGACCAAAGAGAAGACCAATAAGTTGTGAGTTCTTCTTCTGTTGGTGTGCCACTGTGCTGTGTATCAATGTTTGTTTTGGTACTAATTTGTCTGTAAAAGCTTTTTCCGTTGTTTGTAAATAACTTATTTTGTTGTTTTCATAGTGTACAGGTACATATTTTGTATAATTTGAGTCTATATGCTTTGGCTGCACATTTCTGTTTTAGTATATCAATGTATTCTGTAATGTGTGTGTATTGTGATGTTTGTGTTTTGTGTGTGTTTTGATTTTCTTGAAAATGTTTTTGAGTTGTTTCTTTAAATTGGGTGTTATGTTGTTTTTAGTGTATTGTGTCAGCCTGCCTAATTGCTGTCTAATGTCATTTATTTGTGTTTCTATTCTTNAAAAATTGTCGGTTTTGTGTCGGTATTGGGCCGCATTCGAACTTGCCTTGCGCCGCATGCGGCCCGCGGGCCGCGGATTGGACACCCCTGATCTAAAAGTTTCTTTCATTGTGCACTTCACATTTAAAGAAAATAACGTTAAATTCTTTTTTGTTAAAATTTCATGCTAACAATATGACAATCTGACAAAACAATTGGCAAATTTCACATTATTGAAGTGCATTCTTGGTCTTTCATCTTCTGAAAATTTATAAAGTGAATTTATAATTTAAACCATTAATTCTATAAATGCAACCAGAAAAAGTAAGTGAAACGTTCGATCTGTTTTATATGGCATTGTTATTTGGCGACCCTTGTTATTAATAATTGTAAAAAATGATGAATTTAGATATTTTTTGGTCATATCGAAAGAATACATATACTTTACTACTATGATTAGAAAGAAAGAAAAAAAAATATTTTTGAAAAATAAATCGAGTGTTAATAATATATAATAATTTACAGAACGAGTACTTTTTACAGGATAAAACAAAGACACATGAATGTACTTTATGTGAACAGAAATGTCGTACAAAATGGGAGTTAGATAATCACATGAGGTCTCATACTGGTGAGAAACCGTTTAAATGCAATATTTGCGGAAAAAGATTCTCACAGTCTGGAAATTTACTAGTTCACAAAAAAATACATTTTGAAGAAAGACCATTCAAATGCAACTACAAAGACTGTACATACAGTGCGAAAAGTAAATATGTTTTAAAAGAACATGTCAAACGAATACATCTAAAAGTAAGAACTTCTGAACTTATTATTGAATAAATATATAATGTTTACTTTTCGATATTAATTGGATAAATATTTATAACATAGAATATTTTAAATTTATTAAATTAAAAATATAAAGTATAATATTATAATAAATTATAAAACAAATTAAGTTATTATAAATAAGAGGGGTACTTAACAGTGAAATATTAAAAAATATGCTCGTTATTTATTGTTCTTAAACAGCGTAAATATTAATTATCAAATAACTTCTTTTTCAGTAAACGTAAAAAATATGTACACAATTTTAAAAAAAATTTACAAGATACATTACAATTTCACTTTAGTTTTAAAATACTAATATATCATTTTTTGAATGTGTAATAAATAGCTAATGTAACTTATAAATTATATAATACTTAGATTCCAGCAAAAAAACCGGAGAAAGTTCATAAATGTCATAAATGCGATAAAAGTTTTGAATGGTTATCTACTTTGATAATGCACCAAATATCCCATGGAGAAAAACGATCCTTCTTATGTGATATTTGTAAGAAAATGTTCAAATATAAATGTGACTTAAAAAGACACATGAAGAAAGTACATCAACAGAAACAAACCGAAACTTTTCCCAAAGTAAGTAAAAAAAATTTCTGAAATTAAACTTTCAAAAATTCCTTCAATGATATAATGTGAAAAAAAGTTATGTAGGTCTTAAAAGTTTTTTAAATTGTTTCTCAGATTTTTTACGTGATTACGGTAAATATTGATACTTTTATTCTGTAACCTACATTTATAAAGTAACGCTGCATTGTTCGTTTAAAGTAAAGTACAGTAAAACCCCTCTAATCCGTCACCTTTAGGACTGTGGATATGGTCGGAACGCAAAATAGGTCGGATTATCAGGAAATAGTAAAATAAACAATCTTCCCCTTTGTCGTCTTTGTAGCACTGCTAATTTTTCATTTAATGAAAGAGTAACGTGTTTACGTTTCACTGCTGACATTTTGAAAACACACACAAAACTGTACATGTACACACAATGTAAAACATATACTGTAACGAACACAAAAGAACGCCACAGACGGTGAGTCACCGACGAGTCGGGACAAGTTTCACGGTCGGAATAACTGGGGTGACTGACTAGCCTAGGGCGAACTAGAGGGATTCTACTGTAGTAATAGAAAACAAAAAGTAATTATTGTAAGTTAGTACTTTCAGTCTTTCGATAATCAGCAGCCATAAACCTTAAATTTACTTATTATAATTATTTGTAATTAGTTTAATTGTAGCAATTGTTTCGAAATATATTTTTCTTTACATAAGTTTTTCTACAGTAACAATTTCAATTTAATTAGTGAAGTTTTTGAATTTTAGTACCTGATTGCTAATTGGTTTTTCGTTTCTTTTTGGTTCTTTGGAGTTAAGCATAAAATTGCTATGGAGAACTTATCATACAGAAAAAAATTTGTAAGATGGAAAAGTAGATTTGTTTGTTTACATATTATACTAGCTTATTCCGTTGCGCATTGCTGCGATCTCAGAAGAAACGAAATTTAAGCATACTCGTTATAATAAAATTTAATTTACATTTTATCATTTTTATTGAAACTTATTATTATTATTAATTTTCATCGGAAAACATTTCAAAGTGTCGTTTCAATTCTATTTATTTATTGGAGTGCTTGTGGATACGCGATATTTTTTGTTTTTCCGTCTGGTGCGTACACGAATAAATCAGGTTTTCCGACACTACATACAGTTGTCCATGTGAGAAGCACGGATTCTCCAAATTTAGCCCACACACTCGCAGAGATTGTCAGAAGTGCGATATTCCCCATTTTTATATATATATTTTAAATTCTTTATAATTTTAACAATTTAATTGCTCCTTCCTCTCTTCCTTGGCATGTTGTGAAATTTCTGATAGTTGGATAATAAACCGTTTTATTCTAATTTGTCTTTTTAAATTATTTTGAGTCGATATTAAAATTTGAAAAAGGAGGATACCTGTATCGGTAAAATAGGCGAATTTCCTCCTACAACTTCGGTTGTTGTTCAGGATACGGTTAAGGTTTTAACCAAGTTCGAGCGAATATATAATTAGCAAAAAAAAAAAAAAGTTGAAATAAAGTAATTAAACAAAAATTATTATAAATATCGTAAATAACAGTTCACAAATGCATATATAGAGATATCTTTTGGAGGGGGAAAATGGTCTTCACAATTTGAAATCGATCGAACACGCTGTGCTTGTTACACTCGTATACACGCGCGCCATCTATCGTAGGATAAATGTACTATGCCAGAAACCTTCGCGGGAGTATACTAAACAACTTCCCAAAGTTTCACGGCAATCGGATAAACGGTGTGATAATGCATGAAGGACAGACAGACACACACATATACATTCATTTATATATATATAGAAAAGCAAATGCATTCTGGAATTACATGCTGCTTTCAGTCTTAATTTTATGGTATATCTACTTAAGATATCAGTGAACACATTAATACTTATTTATATTTTACATACGCGTGAAACTCACAAAAAGCTTAAAAAATAATTATCTATAGTATAAGTAATGGTAACTAATAACGTAAGGTAAAAATAAAAAAGGAAAATAATAATAAATATATAAATATAATAATTTAAATAAATACAATAAAAAATAATGAATAAGCAGTACAGATAATTTTTCATTTTGAAAAAATTATTGATCAACTCAGCAATTAAAAATTTTTTTACAAACTTAGTTCCTTGTTTAAAGTGACACTTCATGTGCGTCACTCGGAGGTAACGAGTGAAACTCGATCATTGGGCTCAAAGTACTAAAACTCCGGGTATGTCATGGGTTAACCCAGGAGAGACCCCATTTAAACAGGAGGGGACAATGACAACAGAGGTTTTTTTCCTGTCAGCGAGTGTGAACTTTTATGTGCGGGTGTGCGTCCCACCTTTGCCACTTCTAAACAATTTCTTAGCATCTGAACTTAACCGGAACTTGCATTAGCTCCGGAACTTTACCGAACTTGAACCCGAACTCCATTATGTAAGTTTGCCGACTGTAAAGGGAGATACAGTTTATTTCGCGTCAAAACGAGCCTAAGGGAAACAGCGTACGTGGGCGGTGGCGAAGGAGCCAAATGAAGAACATGTGTTTTACAAGAGAAAACCCTGTTTATTTGTTCGAATTCATGCTTACATCGATATTGAACAATTCCAAAATCTCGGTGCTCCTGTGAACGGCGAGAGTTCGGGTGATCGGTCGCAGCCTGGGCAGACGAGAAGGATCACTGGACGATGCAGATGTTCGGTGTTAAGCTGTGGCGTCCTAGGTGATCGGCGGTGCACAACACAATCTAAATCACAACTGTAGGCTTAATCCAGAGGAGAATCTTCTTCGACCTTGAAGTTCCAATTTTTATAGTTTTTTCCTCTACTATTCGCATTTCGGATTGGTCCCTCGTCCCATTCCTCGCTTCCCTATTGGTCTCTCCTTTGTCTCCAGGTGCAAGACGAAACTTTTTCGGGTCGCGGGAAAGGTCCGATTCGAGGTGTCCATCTGATACCTCTTGGTCGACTCTGCTCGATGACTGTTTATAAAACAATAACACTTGCACTTAGAACTCAGGCCGTTGTTTATACCATTTTTGACGTCTAAGAATTTAACGATCATTCTCATCTTTCATCTATCAAAAATTTCCCTTTTGTGTTCGAAAAGGTTTATCTCGGCCAACATTTTATAGACACGCGAGTCAAAGATCTACCTGTTTATGAGCGCTCGTGTTAGAGTTTGTCTTCCTCTAAGACCTTAACAGATAGATTCACACATATTCGAACTGTTCCGAGTCTCGTTGTTTACATCTTGTGTCGCGCAAGAATTTCACGGTATACTCGAGTTCGAATCTCGTCTGGAAACACACAATTAAATCCTGAACCTCTTCGTACGGCCTAAAGACGAACTTACAAGATAGAACTATTCGAACTCCAAGTATTTGTTGTCGCGCGGAAGTTTTGTAAGCTCTCTCTCCTGATATGATAAACTCCCCCTTGAGGTTTACTCGAGTTAGCGAGAAAGCTAGCTCCTCAGTCTTAAATCGTGTAAATAGCCTCTCTGAATAAACGAATATTTGTTAAATGAATAATTTTTGGGAGTGTACTTCTTCCGGATATCTCCCTCCATCTCCATTCCAACCCTAAGGCTCAGCAAACGCGACCGTTTGTGCGTACAAGACGGAAATTGCGGCCATCTAGGTTTCTGTGTCTTCATCAGGAAAAAATCACTGTGTCTTCTGGGTAGACACAGTGGATTTTTCCTGACGAAATTTGTCATTGCGGTCTTTTTCGACGCGAAGTGGATTCGTCGGTCCTGCGGTGCCAAAGCATAGGGGGTGGTTCTTTCGACATTGTCACAATAGTATATTTTTTTACACTGTTAATTTGTTAAAACTTGGTTAATTGTTTTCTCTGTTTTTAGATCAAAGCATTAAGCTGTAAAAACAATGCAGCTAACATTTCCCCTAAATAAAATTTTACATGTTTTATAGGTCAACATGTTTTTAAAACCGTTCAGCAATAAGTATTCTTCGAAAATTTCAACTTTCAATAGTAATCTATAAAAACCTTCTTTCTGTTAATGAGCTATAAAATTCTTCTTTATACGTTTATTTTTGTTTATGCTCTAATCGGTCATTTATATCATGACTGAATCATTATCAATCAATGAGCATTCGTTCAGATCTGTCGGTTCAGGATTTTCTGGCGAACAACCAACGTTTTTAATAGTCATATGCTAGGAGTGAGAACGTACACAAACAATGAGAAAACCTATTTTCATCATATTCAGCTATAATTTTACTAGATTTCATGTAATTCGACTTTACATAGACTAGAAGATATTTTATCAAGACAGCTTCCATTCGAGAAATTTACCGGAAAACTTATTACATCTAATTATTCTGATACTTTCGTAGTACATAACAAATAGTCGTATCATCGTTCATATAATACAATAACAATCGCTTATTATAGTCTTATTATTGTAAAAAATCGTTGAATAATATGTAAAGTGTCTGATATGCACAATTTAAAGCAGAAAAATATGTTTAAGAACTTTGACTACATTACTGTAGCCACACCATTTCTGCAGTTATTCAGGAAAAGAGAAGCACTAGAATAAACAAGGCTGTAACTTTACACCCCGAGACTTCTGAGAGGTGCAGTTTGTGTCATACAAAAGAAAACATCACCGGACATTATATAACTACAATATAAAACTTATCATTTTAATTTTTATAACGTTTAAATATTAATGTTAATTTAGGTTATAATATTAGATCAAATGCGTTTAAAATAAAATAAAAGATAAAAATAAAATTAAAAATATTCAACAATCTGTATGAAACGATCGATGTAGACAAATAAAAAAAAACAATACAGATGAACGAAAGGAAACGTCATATGACATCACTTATCTGTAAAAATCGTACTGCGCAGGTCTCAACTCATTATGAAAACTTTGATTTTGCATGTGCTATTAAATGGCCTACAGAAGAAATTGCAGAGTAATAAAAAAAGAATGAAAAAGACACTTCATTATTTCGGATCCAAAGAAAAAGTGTCCGAAACGATTACATTCAGATAGTACAGGTAATAAGAAAAAAAGAAAACTCCAACTCCACATCCCAACTCCAGAAGCACAACACAAGAGTGGAGCAAAACACGTGCCAGAAATTAGTGCCGATGGCAAAATCACCGTTGCCAAATAAAAGGATGTAAAAGTGTATGAGCTAGAGTGTACTGTATGAAATTCAAAACACATCTGTTTCTTAGCAAACTTTGCTCTCGCTTCGTATAAAAAATAAATTTCGTACAACTTTGGATCTTTTTTGGTCCAATCTTCAGTCACTTGAAAGAAGATAAATATTATGTTTTTGCATTGAGTAGACCAAAAAATAAACGCATTTAAACAAGGCTGAGAAACTGTTGTTCCCAGTGCGCCTTACCGAGAGTGAATTCATATTAATCTAAACATATAAAACAAGCTCTACCCGCACCTCATGAGAATGCACACTAAGAAGGGATTTTTGGAAATTCCTCTGCGAGGGGAGAAGGAGAAGGGTAAATTCTAACTTGAAGAACAGCTTCTACTATACTATTTTAGATTTGATTGTTTGTTTTCAACTACGTTTAGTCTTTTAGTGTATTAAATTAATAACATTTTAAACATTGTTATGAATATTTTGATATATTACAATTTTTTAACCAAATGTTTGAACCGTTTTAAATTGGAATTTGTTATTGCGTATTGGTTCGATTATAGGAGCATTGTAAAAGTTCCAGAAAATTGATCAAATTGAAAATAGTTCCTTTAATTCTCACCAATCTCAGCGGTAGGTCTTATATAACAATTACTATGCTTGTTAAAATACTGAATATAAATAAGGTTTGCTTACAAAATCTGTGCAAAGTTGTGGGTAGGGTAACAGCTAGTATTGTATATAAAGATTATCGTGTTAACCCATATTCCATCAAACAGAAAATAACAATACTTTACTATGTAAAAGTACTCAATTTCATTAATAACAACAGTAAATTAAAAAATAAATTAAAATTCTTTTTTATAAATTTATCTTCAGAAAATGAATGTTTTAAATGATGTTGTTGACTTTAATTATGATCTGAATTTATAGTGATAGTCATTTTAGTTTAATTAACTGAATTAGATTATATTATATACTTTTTTGAATTTTTAGACAAGCGTTGAATATTCTCAAGATGTAGAATATGGCGTGGAACAAAAAGATCGGAAAGAATCAATGGAAAAACCATCAACGAATGATCAAAAATCTCACTCAGTAGAATATGAAAAAGTTGTCGGGGAAACCCTGAGTAGCGATTCAGAAAATACTGGAATTATGAATAGAGACGAATATTTAAACATGAACATTTACTGGAACATTTACCGGAATTAGAAATATTTTCAGAAGTGATAGTTGAAGAAGTCGAACTAGAATGTCACATCTGTCAAGAGAAATTTGACAACGAAGTATCTCGTAGAGAACACGAAGCAAGATTTCATTAATTTGATTAATGACTTCTAAATATTAATTTGCAAAACAAACGATTTGGTAACGATTTTACAAAACGATTTAAATCTTGCATTTATTTTTCATTTATTATAAAAATATTTTTGATTTTTTGCATGCAGAAAATAGAATAAATAATTACGTTTTGTAAATCTCTTTGTTTTTAAAATTGAAATTAAAAAAAAAAAAAATATGAATAAATTTGTGTTGTACTCATTCATTTTATGCAAGTAAGCAAGTTATTAGAAATACATTTATAATTTTTATAAAGCCTATCATCGTTTTATGTCCTTCAATTTATCTGTAGTTGTATATACTTTTGACCGAATTAACGTATGACATAGTTACTATCTCTTTACGTATGTATCGTATTTACATTTTTAAACACTTTCATACTACTTCAACAAAAAGAAAAAATGAAAACGATTGAAAATGCATAAAATTATTTTAAAATAAGGACAAACAACTCGAATTGCTAATAAAAAAATACAAAAATGTTGAATTAGCTCACCTTATTTCAGAAGTTATATTAAGTTTTATATGAGAAAATCTTGTTACATATTGCATACAATCGTGTTTAGAACATTTTTGTACATACAGATGTTATTTAACACCTATAGCCATCCATAAACGTTGTTTAAATACATCGTCTTTATAAATGACACTGATGTGGTCGAACTGATTCAATAAACTTTTGTATTTCATTTATTTTTCGTTTTTTCGAGACCGTCACAATTGTAGGATTAACTCTCATTGCCGCCATTGTTAAAATAAAAACCACGTGTCTACTTTGACGTCATAGGAAAGACTTCTCTTTATTGGAGGAATTTTGGCGTAAAAGTTTTTCGGCGTAAAAAGTAAAGACATGCTCTACTCTAATTTCAGTTCTGTTTCAGCAAAAATTTCAGAAAAAGTTTTACGTTTTCTGTTTTATGCTAGATTTTAAGCCGAATTTTGCTCGTGTGTGTTCCTCGCCTTACAGATCGATCTTGCTATGTTTTTTATATGCAAAAAAATTCCTTGCTTTCAGCATTTACTTTTTATACAACAATTTTTAAGACGATGCTGTTTTTCAATCTACAAAAGAAGATTTTTGCTTGTCGATTAGTATTAAGATTAAAGCAATATTTGGGTTCACATATTTACATGCACTGTATAACGCGCCTTTCATAAAATCATTGTCTACTGTAGCTTTTTATAGATTTTCCAACGTTTTGTGACTGGACGAAATAAACCTTCAACAATATATATTAAGAATAAGAAAAGTTTGTAGGAATTTATAATGCCTTTTTATCAACTGACTTTGAACATGTTTCTAGACAAAGGAAAAAAAGTATTATTTGGAATGTATTTTCTTAGCATAATGTTGCTGTTGAGAACATATCACACAGGAACACTTTCAGAGGAAAAAGGTTGTTTTATTGGTGTGACGGATATGCATTTCGGGCTTTAATTCCCCTATTCAGTCCTATTATTACATATTTATCAGTAAATTGATTACAGGTTTACAAATTTACAGAATGCATTGAAAAAATTAGGATACGCTTACAATGATTTTTATAATAACACTTAATTACCTGAGATAGTGACAGATAAACCAACATGACTAGTAAGAAGATATACACATAGTTTAAAATGGGGGGCAAAAAGGAGCTAATAGTTTTTTTGGCTGCACACACATGCACATTAGAATAGTATAGCACGTGCTAAATAAAATAAAAAGGGGTAAACTTAGCTCTAAAATTAAGTATATATTAAGAGGTGTAATTTTTAAAAATAATAACGGAATACCTGTATTATTTGGAAATTTATTTATTCAGCTACTCCTTCGTAGAGAAAATTTGTGAATATGATGGAACAAGGTTAAAAACAGATTTGTGGCCGGCGAATCTTAGTCTTTGTCAGGACTGACACCAGTATAACCTCTGTCAGAGCTACGGTTGTTACGCGAGCGGTCGCGGATGCGGGCAGATGGAGTGAGAAACAGCACACCGGAAGTGACTCAAGCAGAGACTCTGTTAACGTAATAAGAGTTTAATGGGTACCGATGGACTATACATCTTTTACATTTAAGGTTAATTAAGGTTTTTCGATGGTATAATACGCGAACGAGAGAGAGTTTACAATTGCAGCGTGGCGATAAATACCTTGAGATTGGGTAAGTCTTTACGAGGTTCAACAGTTCCGAATCAGCGACGTCGATAATAGTTCCAATAAGAGGCACTTAGTTCGTTGGGTATCTGATGAAATAATCCAAGGAGTTGGCACTTAAGACGTTCGTAAGTCGATGGTTTATAGGTGAATCCAAGAATATGCACTGAACGATGAGTTGAAACTAAAACCTTCTAAGGATCGGGTGAAGACGGTAACACATAGAAAGAACGACGACGACTGCGACGAAAATCGGTTTGTAGCTATATTCATTTGACAACTTTGCAGTAATAGGTCGGAAGGTTATGTGATAACGTCCTTTCGCGACTGAAAACTTGCTGAGTGATTAACTCCCAGGTGTGAAATTTGATACTTAATCGATAAAAAAAGTATTGTTAATGATTTAGGTCAGGCTATAGTTTAGTAAACACGGCTGAATCTCACAGATTCTTGGATTTGCTTGCTTAGATTATGTAAACCGTCATATGTGATTGTGAAGCCATTTTGAAAACAGACTTCTTATAGTCATGTCTACTGATTCCCAGATTTAACTTTTTAATACCAACGTAAACACTAGTGTTGTAACGAATAGTATATTCGGCCTCAGACCGAATACCGAATATTCGGCCAGGAGCGTGGCCGAATAGCCGAATATTCGGCCAAACTATTCGGCTCGATTATCGCACGTACGGAAATTGGCGCGCAAACCGCATTATGGCAAGAACCCCACTCTCTATTGGCCCGGTGTCACTACGCCTCGCCAATCGCGTTAATTCTTGACAGTTGAAGCGGACAGACATGAGCATCATGGCAGTATGTGATAAGTGATGATATCAAATGTGGATAACAATGAAATGTCCTACACTTGTAAATAACGGAAAAAGAACAGAGAAGGACCGCGAAGTGAAAACGTGAAAATAAATATGAAATTGAGTCGATAACATAATCGAACGAGTCGAAGTAGCTTATTGGCGCGAAATTCGCGGCCGTCAATGCCAAACAATTGTTGTCATAGACTTCGAAAAGCTAAATTCTTGTAATGAGAGTCACTTAGCGTGCACGGGCGAAAGCCTGGGGCCGTTCGGGCTATCAAGCTGTCTCGAATCTGTGAAATCATAACTGTGACTTATATCGACGTCCTATCTGTCTCTTTTCTCCGTTATCATCAGGCTGAGTCACGTAATTGTAAAATGGGAACTCTACGACGGAAAAGTGACGAATCGAAAGTATCGTGAGCGCGTATTGTGATGTATGCACAGGCATACATGGATTAGAGCGATAGAGGAAAGAGAAAGGGAAGAGCAAAGACGAGCGCTTAAAAAAAAGGACAGGCAGGGTCAGACCCTCAGATGTGTGAGGATACTCCAACGATAGACGTGTACGTGTGCTGATCTTTGTAATTATAAATTGTGAATACATGTGACTAATATTATTTTCTTTTTTATTTTGTGCATGTTGCAAGTTATAAATAAATATAAACAAACAACACTAACTCTATAACATTAACTCTAAATACCAAAATGATTAATTTACTGTGTTTTTGTTATTTATTACTCCTGTTTTTAGGTATTCGAATAGTGAAAAATAGGCCGAATAGGCCGAATACCGAATAGTAACCGAATATTCGTTACATCACTAGTAAACACAAATTATCTAAAACGCAGATTACGTTACGTACAAGAGGTTCGTGAAGCACTTTAAAAAACATTGAAAATAGAATATTCAGTAGTAAAACGGTGTTGCGAACTAAGAAAAAATAGTAATAAAGATAGTGTTAGCGTTACAGCTAATACCAAGTATTTGTTAGCAGTGGCGATAAGGAAGGATTATGAGCTGAATTAATTGAATTATTGCCAAGTGCAGATGGAGTAAATCGTGCTAGAATTAGTCTCCTTATTCTTTAAAAATTTTTTCAAATCAGCAAGTTCCCAGAAGTCAAATGCTTGAAAATTCTGAAAAAGAAAAAGAATTTTTTCAGAAACGATGTTTTTAAACTTTAATAGAAGGATAAAGCAACTTAACGTACTGTAAATTTTGGAAGCTTTAACGAGCTCACAGTTAAACTACATTTGTTCTTAAACACGAAAAACATGTTTTTTGGAATACTGTACTATTAATTTAGATATATATTACTGCTAACTATTGTAAATTGACTTTAATAATTACAACATAAATGGAAAATTGTGAGAAATTTTCAGTTCTTTGACATAGTTTGTTTAAAAATCGTGGTTATATGATCGCGTTTATTTATGTATATGTTGGTACTCACACAAGTATTTCAAAGTTCTTAATAGACAAAAAATGTTAATATATTCATTTTATTTTATGCATCATTATATTATGAACGATTTTTTGTTTACTATGAGAACGTATGTAAAAAACTTTTTGTTTAGTGTTCGAATTATGAGAAAAATTAGAAGAGTTGAGAGAAAACGATAATAAATCGAAGAACCTTTCTTAACATTTTATATGAATGACATGCATTTCGAGTTTATGTAGCAATCTCATTCGGTCTATGATCTCTTCACATAGTTGCATATAATGATTTTCATTGAGAGTGACAGCAATGGTTTCGCGCCAAGTAAATAAGTCAATAACAGACATCTACACATAAATCAAGTTTCCGATTTCCTTGGGCTGATTTCTGTGTTTCCGATATTCGTAGTATAACTATGAATATCGCGTTCAAACATAATGGTTTCGTTAGGCAATGTGAAAAATTTTAAGATTTTTTAAAAATAGGTTACTGAAATATAGGCAATTAAAAGGTGAAAAAATCGCTTTAAAAGCTGTAATTACTTTTTATTTTTTTCCTTATCCAGCGTTGCAATCGCTCCTAGATCTATAAAGCTTAACTTTTAAACTGACGATTAATTGTATAAAGATATAATATTATCATTATATATAGAGAGTAAAACAAGGAAATATGAACATTTTAAAGGAAACGTTGATTTTCTTCAAATTAAATAATATACAGACTGATTTGGCACAATCAACTTTTTTATACATTTATTTTCATACTGCAAGTAATTGGGTACCACAATCCACTTATTTTCTAAACTGCATCAATGTTTTAAAAAAGTTATATTTGTTTATATTACCCAAATCCACGGTAATATGATCAGTGCTTATATTAATAATTTTAATCCGAAAATGCAAACGTAAAATAATAACAACAGAACTGAACTGAAGTCCTTATATCGCCTATATCGATTTGTCTAACGAGTATTGATACAGTACATGTAATTTCTGCATTTTTCGTATATATAATGTATTTAGATTAAAAAAACTAGCATTCTTTCTCAGAAATACACTACAGTACAGCTAATCTAGAGCAGAGCTCATGTTTACAAATATAATTATTCTATAGAAACCATATTTTTACTTATCCTCATAGATTCATACTAATTATCGCTGAAAAGTATTTATTTCTGATAAATGTATGCGACCACGTTTGTTAAAAATGACTCTGTGAAAAAGTCTTAAACGTGGCACCCTTCATTCGCACTGTTGTTACGGAGTTAAGAATGTATGCTCATATTCCCCATATGCTAATTTTTCCTCGGTCTATTCTAATGACGGTGCAGAACATTAGTTTTGATTTTACTCGAAAGGCATTATCAGGAGAATTAGAATTTAAACAGTACACATTTACAAGAAATATCTGACTTAAAAATGCACTTGGTTTCTGGAGAATTACCCTAAAAGTTAATTACATCTCTAAAATAAATGATAAATTTACACATTAATATCAATACATTTTTATGTATAGATAAAAATGATTTTCTAGATTAATCAGCTAAAAATATTTAATGAATATCATAAAACAGTATAACCAAACTATTCCAAATTACTGAAAAATGTTTTGAACAGAACTAGTGAAAATTTTTTTCTATTTCGTGAATACAAAATTAAAATTTGGAAAATCTTATTAAATGTGAAAATTAAAAAAAAAATTAAATTTCGAAAACTTTTGAAAACAATTTAAAGGTTCTTGAATATAATGCATTGTCTAAATGCATCATATTCAAGAGGTACTGTACAAAGAAGTTTGTACTATACATACAAATTCACATTGAAGTTAATTTATTGTATAGTGAAAACATTGAATTTATCAATTAAATATCTAAGAAATGTCTTGTCAAGGTTGATTATCTGTTTTTGAATTATCATTTGAATTTAAATTTTAAATAATTTTTTCTGTATCTTTGTTACGAAATTACCCAATCATGAGTAAAAACTAAACATTCGTTATGTAATACATGAGTTTATATATAGTAGTTGTAATTTCGATTTTATATGTCAAACTTCGATCTTTTGGAAAACCGAAATATTATTTGATGACAATTCTAGCTTCTCATTTTTTAATTATATAACTGCTGATTTCTTAAGTTAAGTATATACCGGTGTTTATAAATGACACCATCAACCTTCCTTTTAAATGAAAGACTTTATCAACAATTAAAGCGATTTTCTTTTGTCTTTTTAAGCCAACAAATATGCATAATATGCCAGTCTGACCAAACCATTGACAAATTTTTCCTTGTTGTAGTACATTATTAATTTTTAATGTTTTTGATATTTATACAATAAACTTTTCCTTTTATGACACTAAATTGATTTGTCATTCATATTCCAGGCACAAATTAGTCACTTTCATAGTATATTTACTACATTAACATTCAAATCTGGCAATCAAAACAGAAAACTCATCACATTTTAAACTTTTTTACAGTTTGTTCTATAATGTCCAATCAAAGAGTTGATGTGATTCTCCCACTAATCACTTATAATAACTACTTTCTACAGAAATAGCCATATCTGGCAAAACACAACAGACAACATTATACGAGATATCTTGTAGATGGTGCCTGTTGTTCAACTGTCAACTATGAGATTATTCATAGTTGGCAGTCAACATATTAAAGCTTTTGTAGACTGAACATGGACCCATGTAGATATTGTTTTCTTGTTCACTAGGAACATACTGTGTGCTCATTTAGGCCTAACTTGCAGTTGTTGGCAGAAACCACTGCAGTCAACTATTTGATAACAGACTCAATTCTTAGTGCTCAGCTACAAAAAGAGCATGTCTGCAAGATTTTTTGTTCCTTGTATTATGTACAGTACTTAAATAATGAATCAATTACTGAACTCTGGAGAGCCCTATTTCATTGTCAGTTGTAATTACTATTGGTTACTACTAATTAATTAAACATTCTTATTGTGTAAATAGTTAGTCTGCTCTTTTTGTTATTCAGGAAAGGAATCATATCAATGGTTGCCATAAGTTCAAAACCAGAAATTGAGACATTATGAGATAGCATTGTGATAAAAATTGGTGGATATCCAATAGATGGTAGCTATTCTGAAAAATAAGTGAATAATTCTAATTAAATTAATAATTTTATTGAATTACTAATTAATAAACATTTTTTATTACTTGCTACTATATAACATAATTCAACTATGTTTTTGTTAGAAAACTTGGCTACTCCATTTTGGACCTGACCAAATCCATATTGAACATAATTAAGTATAAAGATTCTCTTAGTGTCTACAGGGTGGGGGAAAAAAGAGAGAGAAAGAGCTAGATTATAGCTAGATGTAACCATTGATTGATCATCATCAATGATTGCATTGATGGTTTTTAAGTCATCACATAGCACTACAAAGGCAGAACATGACATATGTGCCAAACAAAAGTATGCACATGTGTGATTGTGAGGACAGTTGGTTAATGTAGACAAGACATCTATTGCCTACAATTCTTATTTTACTTTTTTAAAATACAAATCAGAATATTTTTTGATAAAAATTAACAAATCAGGACATTTCAGGAAAATCCCAAGAAATTAGGACTTACATAGATATGATTATGGTTGCTATATATATACACACACACACACATTTTTTTTTTCTGATTCTTGCTTTGCAGCCCACCAGTCAGCAAGGTGTAAAACCATCTTACCATCTGGTGTGAAAGTATGGTAAAATTATCCATGAAATATTCATTGCTACAAAAAGATAAATATGTCACAGAATAGCGTAATTTGGAAAGAATATAAATTTTCACCTATCACATGACATTATGATGTTAAGGAAACTCACCAATAGTTTAGTATCAAAAACAAAATATTTGAGTAGCCCAAGACATAGCCATAGCACTGGCGAAAATTTAAATTTGCCGACTGGAATTCTTTCAGATAATTGACATTTCGGATAGTTGACTTTCGGATAAATGACGCTCTACTGTATTTAATTAATAGTAGGCACTAGACCTACAAGGTGGTCACAGAAATTAAAGACAATTGATAGAATATGCAGATGATAAAAATTTTCAGTTTATCTTACACACATTCATTACATCATATTTTTTGTTCATTGTAGCAGACATTTTTAGGCAAATCAAATTCCCAGAAAAATGTTTGATTAATTTTATTACAATTTCTAAGCATTAATATTAGTACAGTAAAGCGTCATTTATCCGAATCAATTGAGGACTGGGGTTGTTTGGTAAATCGATATTTCGGATAACCGATTATGTACAAAAAATATATTAACCTATACCATGTTGAAATTTTTCTCTGTTGCATGTCGCTTTGCATTGAATTTTCATCGATGTTAAGCCTAACGAAGACTATTGTATCGTTAAAAATTAATTTTTTATTTTGTACAAACAAAATAAATATATTGAAGAATATAAAAACAATAAAAAATTATATGTCAGAAGTTAATTTAGTATCAAAAACAAAATATTTGAGTAGCCCAAGACATAGCCATAGCACTGGCGAAAATTTAAATTTGCCGACTGGAATTCTTTCAGATAATTGACATTTCGGATAGTTGACTTTCGGATAAATGACGCTCTACTGTATTTAATTAATTTATTATTACATGACCTCTTATTAATCACTAAGCAGAGTTTGAGACCAAATGATTGCTAAGCCAAAGAGAAAGTATAACTAAAATATTATATTATACACAAATTAAAACCAGCATTTGGAAGCTTGCATGTTACTAAAATATTATTTTTATAATTATAAAAATTACATTTTAAAGACAATTTTTATGTAATTGTATATTAGTAAAAATTGTAAAAAGCAATAATTTTATTGTTAAAAGTACATTGAAATTCTTTTGAGTTAGGATATTTATTCCCAATTCTTATATTTCAATGCAGCTCTTCTTTCTAATTCATTATGAATGAGGAAATAAAATTATTAAAATTTGAGTATGCAACTTTCTTTTCTTGCAAATTGAATTTACTGTATACTGAACTTGGAAATCCTTTTTCTACTTGGAAAATGTTTCTCAAAAGTTTAAATATCTGAATACTGGGAGGAATATTAATTTAACAGAACAGTACTTGATAATGACATCAAAATTTACTAGTACCAGTTTAACTTTGTATTTTTATGCATATAAAGACTGTCCAATTGAAAATATCACACTAATGTCTTTGTAAAAAACTTTAACAATACCAAAACAAATTTATATTTGAGGCAGTGTTAGCAGAGCCTCTTCTATGTAGATTACAAAATTGTTTCCCTCCTCAAAATCTGATTAATCAATTATGACTTTAATTGCAATGAGGAATCCAAAATATCATATAACCAAGAAAGATCATGTGATTTTTCTAAGACAAAATTAAATCATCATAAAAATAAAATAGATATTTTATTCTGAAAAATAAACATCACCACAATTAATAACTTTTCCCCAATGAGAAACAAGTTTATAAATTTATCTATACTAATATTATAAAGAGGTAATGTTTGTAAGTTTGGATGCAGGGGGTAATCTCTGAAACTACTCATCAGATTTCAAAAAGTCTTTCACCAATACTTAGAATGGAACTTCAGGGTGGACATAGTCTGTATATTATTCCAGTAAATATTCATATAAGATATCATCTAGGTTAAGGCTTTTATGTCCAAAGATGGCGCTACGAGTACGACGACCTAAGTTTGCTTTTCTGTGAGGCATTATGCTTTTCTGTGAGGATGAACTAAAGCAGATCTTCTTCTATCTATCTATATAAATAAAAATGTAATGTTTGTTTGTTCCTATCGATTCCTTTGAAATTCTGACACTACGTTGTATTCGAATATGCACATGTTTTTATATAATATACATGTCGAAATTCCTCCCACTGGGGGGAGATGGTTAGGATTAAGACTTACCGTAAAGAACTCTGCTTCTATTATACTATTTTAGATGTGGTTTTTTGCGTTTTTGATTGTGTTTTAATAGGGTATGTCAACAGAATATACACTAAAAAGGGATTTTTCAATATTTCCCCCATGGGGAAAGTGTTATACTAGATACATTTTGAGCCACAACAACGCATGGCGGGGTCTGCTAGTTCTTCATAAGTGCTTAGCACCATAAAAGGAAATTTATAAAGATCTTTTAACTAAAAGCAAGAAATCTAAAATAACACATTTTTTGCAAAAGGTAAAGCATGGATCTGAAGATAATGCAGAAAAATGCGCAGAGGATAAGGATATCTTGCCAAAAAGAAAACGCCTTTGGTTAATAGTGCTTAGTGATGACGAAGAAAACATTGTTTAATTTATATTAATATGTATCACTTCTTAAGAAAATTTTAATAAAGATATTTATCTTAATTATGAAAATATAATAGCATGTTTTTTAATTTTTGGAACCTAACCTCCCCTTTTGGTAGTAGTNGATCTGATATGAATATATTCAAAGCAATTCAGACTTCAATCATTAATAGATGTGGCCAAAACGGAAATATAATGTAAGTAATCAACAGGCTGCAATTTTGAAACTTTTCCTCAACGCTGTTACTATAATAGCGCCGTTTAATTTAGAGCAGTGATTATCAAAGTGGGGGTCAAGACTCCCAGGGAGGGTCAGGTAAAATATTTGGGTGGTTGCAGAAAAATTAATGACAGATCAGTTTGTTTTCAAATATTTTATAAATGTACTTTGGATTCATGTTTAGAAATAATATTAGATACTTTTTGGCTTGGTGTAAAAGCAGAGTATCCAATACTGTTTGGATTAGCAATGGCTCTTACCATTTCCAACCAGTTATTTATGCGAAATGGCATTTTCAGTAATGGACTGCAGCACTCCTGTCTTTGAAACATAGAAATCGCTATTAGATTTTTACTGACTAATATTAAAACCATGTTTAATTTATTGCGCCAAAATAAGCAGGCTCACCCATCACATTAAATTTAATTTAAAATATGTTTATGTTAACTAATTGAGATTACTAATGTCGAAACATATACATAAAATATTTTAAAGATGTACCGAAAATAAGTTATTAATTTTTAATGACACTAAAAATAAATTTGCTGTTAAAATTATAAGTGTTTCAATGCAATTAAACAAAAGAAATAAACTCCTTTTGAATTTAAATTAATTCTCACTTTCGAAATGTTTTTTCCACACATACACCTTCGTTAAAGGGTCCTTTGAAATTTTTGAATGCAAAAGGGTACTCGCGGACCAAAAACTTTAAGAAACACTAATTTAGAGCGCTTTCATTGTTTTTCATTTAACACTTAAATAAAACTCTTTTTATTTAATTTGTACGTCTCAGATTTTTAAAAAGTATTCAAATAACAATTTACGAAATTCACTCAGAAATTGTACCCTGAAAAAGTTTCTTTAATTATGCACTTTACATTTGAAAAGAAATAATGTTAAATTCTTTTTGTTGCAATTTTCATGCTAAACTATAGTCGCAATATGACAATCTGAAAGAACAATTACCAAATTTTACATTATTGTAGTGCATTCTTGGTTATAAATTTTCAAAATTTACAAAGTGAATTTAAAATTTGGACCATTAATTCTATAAATGCAACGTGAAAAAGTAAGTGAAACGTTCAATGCGTTTTGTATGGCATTGTTATTTGGTGACCCTTGTTATTCAAAATTGTAAAAAAGGAAATACAGTAGAGCCTCGAAAACTCGGCCTAATGTAGACCGAAGGGTGACCGAGTTTGTGAAAATGCCGGGTTATCGGGAATGGGGTTAAAAAAAAATAAGTACGCGTGTTTCCTCAGAAAATACTGTACTGTACAGTACTTGTATGTATTGTTTGCTTGAGAATACAACAGAGAATAAACTGCCAAAATACCCTTAAACAAAGGAAAAGTACGTCCTTTATGAAGGCATAGAGCCTTTACTATATGAAAATGAAAATTAATAAATACACTGTGTACAGTAATTTACCTGATAAGACAGACCTCAGAAAAATACTTTATGAGAGCTTTTATACTTTTATAAAGCTGTCTATAATGAAAATTAATTAACTAAGGATTTTTTTTCTCTGCCAGGGTGTGGCCGAGTTATCCGGAGTGCCGGGTTATCGAGTGCCGAGTTTTTGAGGCTCTACTGTATTTGAAATTTTAAGTCATATCGAAAAAATGCAAATATATTTTACTATTTTGATTAGACATAAAAAATATTTCTGAAACAATAAATCGAATCTTAATGATATATAATAATTTACACAACGAATACTTTTTAAAGAATGAAACAAAGAAACATGAATGTACCGTATGTGAAAAGAAATTTCGTAGAAAATGGGAGTTAGATAATCACATGAGGTCCCATACTGGTGTGAAACCGTTTGAATGCAATATTTGCGGAAAAAAATTCTCCCTGTCTGGAAATTTAGTAGTTCACAAAAGAATACATTTTGAAGAAAGACCATTCAAATGTAACTACAAAGACTGTACATACAGTGCGAAAATAAATCGTACTTTAAAAAGACATGTCAATCGAATACATCTAAAAGTAAGAGCTTCTAAACTTATTATTAAATGAATAATGTTTACTTTTTGATATTAATTAGATAAATGTTTATAATATAGAATATATCAAATTTATTAGTTAAAGTATGAAATATATTATGATAACTTATAAAACAAATTTAATTATTATAAATAAAAGTGGTACTTTACAATGAAATATCAAANACCGAAATATTATTTGATGACATCTCTAGCTTCTCATTTTTTAATTATATAACTGCTGATTTCTTAAGTTAAGTATATACCGGTGTTTATAAATGACATCATCAACCTTCCTTTTAAATGAAAGACTTTATCAACAATTAAAGCGATTTTCTTTTGTCTTTTTAAGCCAACAAATATGCATAATATGCCAGTCTGACCAAACCATTGACAAATTTTTCCTTGTTGTAGTACATTATTAATTTTTAATGTTTTTGATATTTATAAAATAAATTTTAAAACTTGAATTATAAATTCTGCAAATGCAACCGAAAACAGTACGTAAAACATTCACTTGTTTTATAAGATACTAGCTGTTACCTGTGGCTTTGCCCGCGAGGATCTTGCAAGCAATCCCATTTATATTCAGTATTTCAACAACCATAGTAATTGTTTTATAACACCTACCGCTGAGAATGATGAGAATTGCCGAGAATCAATAGAACCCTTTTCAATTTGATCAATTTTCTTCAACGTTTACAATCGTTATATAATCGAACCAATATGCAATAACAAATTCGAATTTAAAACTGTTCGAGCATTTTTAAAATCGAAATAGATAAATATATTTATAACAATGTCTGAAATGTTATCAATTTAATACATTTAAGTACTGAATGAAAATTAAACGTAGTAGAAAACGAAAAATCGCATCTAAAATAGTACAGTAGAAGCCGTTCTTCCAGTTAAGCCTTAATCCTCTCCTCTCCCCCCGCCGGAGAATTTCGAAAAATCCCTTCTTAGTGTGCGTTTTCATGACGTATCCTAACTGTGTTCCAAATTTCACTTCTTTAGGTCCAGCGGTTTGCTCTGAGCGATGATGAATCACTGAGTCATTCAGTCAGTCAGTCAGGACAAGCAATTTTATATATATAGATTATGTTGCACTAGTTTCAGATTTTTGTAACTCCCTTGTAACGAACCGAAATTCAAAACTGAAGAATTGAATTATTAAATTGAACATTTAAGCGACGATTATTTTTCATCTCAGGCAATCGATTTTAGATAACAGCCTGACTGTATGTCCTAAAAAGTTCAAATAAAATTATAAAGTTCCGACTTGACGTAAGTGTTTATATGTTAAAAAAGACATTAGTCCAAATAGAGTAAAAAATAACATTGACATTTTAGTAACTTTCAAACGAAAGGAAGAATCAACAATTATTTGATGTGTTGTTGAAATTAAAATCTGTTTACGTTTGATACTGTCATTTATGTAAGATATCCAACAAAACAATCAACAAATAACGTTTTCACATCACATTTATTTAGCGTATGGCTACACATCTAATTGTCAACTAGAACAGAAAGCAGAAAAAGCAAGAACACAAATCATAAATGTAAATCTAAGTTAGAAATATAATTTAAAGCACTTTCAGTCATAATCAAGAAGTCACTCAGTTGTCCCGAAAAAGATCTTACTGGACAATCTTCCAATATATGATGTATAGTCTGTCTTTCAGCACCACAGTCACACTGTGGGGATGCAACTTTTCCCCACCTAAAAAGACTGTCCCTGCACAACCCATGTTTGGTCCGAATCCTATTTAACACACTCCAAAGATTTCTGGATAACTCAAATCCAGGTGGTCGCTTTGTGATACAAGGAAGTTGTCGACTGTCCACCGGAGAGACATCAGCCCAGAGCCTTTTCCAAGATTCAGTGAGGTTGAAATTATTGGAATGCAGGGATTTAGCTCTTATAAGAGGAGGGTGTCTTGATTTAAGTCGATTTATGTTGAGGTCATCAATATCCTGATGGATCGGAAGTTGTGGATTAGACAATATTTTCCTATATTCCCTGAGCAAAGTGCTGTCCCTTCGGAGTGCAGATGGAGGGATATGGCTCAAAATAGGTAACCAGTGAATAGGAGTTGATTTAATAGTACCTGTTATGATACGTAGAGTAGCATTTAGTTGGGCATCCAGTTTTTTAATGTGAGCACTGTTCATCCATACCGGTGCACAGTATTCTGCTGCAGAGAAAACCAAGCCAAGAGCAGAGATCCGTAAGGTGGACGGCGAAGAACCCCATGTAGTTCCACATAGTCTTTGGAGGATGTTGTTTCTGGTATTAACCTTGGCAGCTAAATTCATCAGATGTGTTTTAAAAGATAAAGTTCTATCCAAAGTGACGCCAAGATATTTCGGGTTCATATTATGTTTCAATAAATTGTTGTCAAAGTAAACCTTTAATTCTTCATTTGCCAGCTTATTATTAAGATGAAAGCATGTAGCTTCAGTTTTTGTTTTACTCAATTGAAGTCTCCACTGGCGAAAATATTGTCCTA
>NW_019392624.1:67760-74632 GCF_000671375.1 Centruroides sculpturatus
GGGTGAGACGTTGTTGAAACAAAAAAAGTTATGCATTCCATCACGTACATAAACAGTGTCGTAATTCGCCAAGTGCAAATCAGAAAATTCGTAAAATTTTTATTTATTTTGAACAATCCGGATAACCGAAAATCCGGATAATGGAGGTCCGGATAATGGAGGTTCTACTGTATATTCACTTCATTTTTAAAATATTAATATATCAAATTTTTAATGTGTAATAAATTGATACTGTAACGTATAAATTACTTTATACTTAGATTCCACCAAAACAACTAGAGAAAGTTCATAAATGTGATAACTGTAATAAAAGTTTTTCTTGCTTATCCATGTTAACAATACATCTAACATCTCATGGGGAAAATCGACCGTTTTCGTGCGATATTTGTAGAAAAACTTTCAAATATAAACATGATCTAAAAAAACACATGAAAAAAGTACATCAACAGGGACAAGTCGCATCTTTTTCCAAAGTAAGTAAAGAAAATGTCTAAAATTAATCTTTTAAAAATTACTTGAATATCATAATGTAAAAAAAGTTATGTAAGTTGTAAAAGATCTTTTAAAATTGCTACTCAGATTCTTTTAGGTGACATTTTTACATGCAAATCCTTTTATTCTGTAAAGTTCATTTATAAAACAACACTTCATCGTTCATTTAAACAGAAGTAGTAATAGAAAACAAAAAGTAATTGTTTGTAAGTTAGTTCTTTCAGTCATTCGATAATTAGCAGCCATAAGCCTTAAATTTACTTATTATAATTATTTGTAATAAGTTTTGTCGTCATAATTGTTTCGAAATATATTTTTCTCTACATAAGTTTTTTTACAAAAACAAATTCAGTTTACTTAGTGAAATTTTTTGAGCTTTATCAGTTGATTGGTTATTGTTCTTTTGTTTGTTATTTGTTCTTTGCAATTAAGAACAAAATTGCTACGGAGAACTTATGACACAGGAACATTTGTAAGAAGGAAAAAGTAGATTTGATTGTTTATATATTATAAAAGAAAATGCATTTTGGAATTACATGCTGCTATTCAGTCTTAATTTTGTGGTATATCTACTTAAGATATCACTGAACATATTAGTTACTTCTTTATATTTTACATACGCGTGAAACTCACTAAAAGCTTAAAAAAATTATCTATAATATAAGTAATGATAAATAATAACATTAAGTAAAACTAGAAACAGAAATACGAATAAATAAATAAATACAAATAAAAGATAATAAATAAGCAGTTTAGTGCGAGGTGATTTTGTACACTATGAAAAGTTTACAGATTTTGTCATGCTTTATTATTAATATACAACGAAATATACCGAGCGTGGGCAAAGCAAGAGGTCAGTGGAAGCCGAAATATAGGTTTTGTAAAATGCATGGTAGCCACAGTTCTTTATTTTTTATTCTGTACCGCAGTTCTGTATCGCGATATTATTATATAATATAAATATAATATAAAACAAATATTGACTTTTTTTTTATAAATATATATTCACAAAATTGTGGAAATAAAATTGTAAAAATAATAATAAAAAGCAGAAATTAACACTTTAAACAAGAGCCGCATGTAAGTCAAAAAGAGCCGCATTTGCCCGTGGTGGTAATAAGTCGGATTCACACATGCGGCGCGGCAAGGAAAAGAGGTGTTGCAAACGCATCTTCGCCGCGCGGCAGCACAGTTACACAAGCGGCAATCAACTTTCATTTCGGCGCATGCGTTTAGTATTTAAGATGGCGAACGATACCGATATTGTCGCTATCCACGTGTTTACAAATTTTGTTTTGTACGGCTTGCTTTATTTAGTTAGAAGATTCGAACGAAGATTTTGGATTAGAGATATTTTCTTGGGTCGATAAAGAACTGGTGTACAAAATACGCTTATTCCTCGATAAAAAAAATACTATTTCGAGTAAGATTCGGTTGTTTTGTTGTTTGAATTAAATTATATATGATTATTTTTGTGTAGAATTTGTTTTAAATTTGTTATCCTTTCCTCTTTATTCTGATTTTAGTTATCTCGGTTAACCGCGTCGAACTTTCCGCCATTAAAACACCACGTGATTATATTTTCTCACGTGACTATTGGACGAATTGTTATTGGCTGATAGAAACGGTTGCCGCAAAAGATAAAATTCAACCAACTTTTGCGGCACGAGAAAAGCGGCACAAAATCGACTTCTACGGCGAGAAAAAGTGACGTCATTCTTCCGGTTTTCCTTGCCGCGCCGCATATGTGCATCCTGCTATATACTGTCTGTAACTTTTGTATAAAAAGTGCCATTTTTAAGTTTTTTTAAACCCTTGGCTAGGAAGAAAGCTCTTGGAAGAAATGCTACTCGAAATACATCATTTTTATTTATTTTATAACGAAAACAAAAACGCATTAATTTTCAGAAATTTAATTTAAAAAAAAATCAAATTTCGAAGCTTTTTGTACAAAATTAAATTAAGTTTGTAGCTATGGCCGCGTTTCTTTATGCAGAGAGGGTGAAGCGAAAATGACATTACGAGCAGCTATCGCTACACGTCGCTGCATCATAATTTAGAAACGCTTTCCGCTCGAGCGAAATGCTATAATCTATCCTTAAATTTCAGTTACAGCCGAAAGTAGTGCTTTAGTTAAAGAACTACAATATTTAAATAAAGAGATACAAAGAATTGATCATTGTGAATAAATGTGAATAAAGTAGAGATAGAAGATATATAATTATATTTAAAATATAGTATTTTCTTATTCTTTAGACATGTTTCAGAGTTATTTTATAAAATTTAATCCTTCTTAAACTTTCCTTAATATTGTTATCAACAGTAACTTCGACTTTTTTTATTTTTACAGCATAATATCGTATTATACACACAAGCGTCCATTTTGCTTTACACCTGTAGCGGACGTAAAAACTACTTTATCATCGCTGCAGCGACCTCTTGCAGCAAAGGTTTAGAAACGGTTCGCTACATTGCAGCGCTGCATTTAGAAACGGGTTTCAGAGTGTTCGCTGTAAAGCGCTTCTCGAGTGCTGCATAAAGAAACGCGACCTATCTAAACTCTTATTCGGTTTCACGTATGTCTCAAATAATAGAGAGGTTGCGGCCGACGTTTTCAACGCGAAAACGTGTACGTCGGACGTTCAGCGCCGCCTTCCTGCGAGCCTAGAAGTTTGACAATGGCGTCTGGAACGTCGAGCACGATTCTACTGACGTTCCAAACGCCATTGTCAAACTTCTAGGCTCGCAGGAAGGCGGCGCTGAACGTCCGACGTACACGTTTTCGCGTTGAAAACGTCGGCCGCAACCTCTCTAATAAATATTTTGTCACCACCCCTGGCATTAAATATTTCGGGAAAGACCGTCCCCTAATATTGTAAAGCAATTAGCGCTAAGTGGATCGTGAAATCTAAGCTGTGACTCGCTTTTCTTTAAGTGGGTTGACTTTGTTTAAGCCAATAAGTGTATTTTCACAAACTCTATAGTTTATTTATCGTAACTTGGCACCTTCTGTAAACAAAGATTTTGTCGTATTAATCCGCCGGAGATTTTCATTGGTCAAATCACAATCGGAAGTGGCTAGACACGTGTTGCCCAGTTAAGCCTCTTTCTCTGCACGTGTTAAAATAGGTCAGTGGTCACAATTTAAAAATTACCGAAAGAAAACTTATTATACTTAGAAATACAATACTTAGAAAACTTATTATAGCCTACTTTAACATTTTTACGTAGCCGTTGTTTAAATTATTTCCATCGTTTAAATATAGTTTGTCAAAAATTATTATTAAATATAGTCTATATTATTAAGACTTATACGAAACATATTTATAATTGTGTAGTTGAACAGACTTCAGACATTTTATCTACACAACTATTTTATTAAATAGATATAAAACAAAACAAAAAACAATCCTTAAAAATCATACTCAAACCCCTAAAGGAAAATGTTACGGTAATGTGTGAATTTATCTGTGTGATATTTATATAATTAAAAATTTGCAAAAATAATTAGTGTAAATTTACCTTATTAATCATCTGTATCAGAAGATAGTTGCTCAAATTAATCATTTATATCGCTTTCGTCACTACTTGTGTTCGACTACATAATCAGTGTTTCTACAACAGTTTCCGAAATCTCATCAAGTTTCCACATTCGTTGTTTTTCTTTTTCTATATGTTCGATACATTTTCTCCATCTTTCTTCCGTTATTTGTTCGACAACACACAGTTTGAAATAATGATAGTTATTGCAATGAATGGAAAACGAAACCAAGACATTATAGTGCGCATTACCGGAAAAAGTTTATTTTTAGTGATTCAAAATGTGCAAAAATTCATTAAAATAACAATTTAACAAGTATAAAATAATTACATTTATAATCATTGCTAAGTGACTAGTATTTAATTAATGATTTTATAACTAACAAAGAAATATTTTCTGCGGACGAATGAAATGCAACGCGGTTTCTAATTGATGGACGTCGGTTTAAGCCAATAAACAATGGGTCGTGTGTCTTAGTTTGTTTAAAATGGGTGCCAAGTTAGGATAAATATACTATAGGCCAAAATATTTTAGTAAACACATCACCTAACATTCTACTGGAATTAGAGGTTAAAACGCAGATTATTTGCTGATAGCATCAATAATGTGAGGAACGGATTTGCGAAAAAACTTCATTATAAAATTATTATAAATTACTAGGTGCAAGGACCCGCTTCGCTGGGTTTCTATTTGTGGGCAAAAAGTAACGATAGTGAAGATTAAGATAATTACATTATAGTCAATCTTACCCGTTTTCACAGAATGCAAGGATTAGGTCCCCCGTTTCCAGACTAATTAGAGACCTGGTCCCGATTTTCTTTCTGAACGTCTCCTGTTCACGTCCGGTCAAACGAACGGTTTTCAACGTTTCTGGAACGTTTACAATCGTTCTATAATCGAACCAATCAGAATCAGTGCCGATGCCAGAAATCAGTGCCGATGGCAAAATCACCGTTGCCTAATAAAAGTATGTAAAAGAGTATGAGCTAGAGTGTACTGTATGAAATGCAAAATCCATCTGTTTCTTAGCAAACTTTGCTCTCGCTTCGTATAAAAAAATAAATTTCGTACAACTTTTGATCGTTTTTGGTCCAATCTTCAGTCACTTGAAAGGAGATAAACATTATTTTTCGGAATTGAGTAGACCAAAACTACACGTATTTAAACAAGGCTGAGAAACTGTTGTTCCCTGTGCGCCTAACCGAGAGTGAATTCATACTAATCTAAACATATAAAACAAGCTGTGCCCGCGCCATGAGAATGCACACTAAGAAGGGATTTTTGGAAATTCCTCCGCGAGGGGAGAAGGAAAGGGTTAAATCTTAACTTAAAGAACAGCTTCTACTGTACTATTTTAGATGCGATTGTTTGTTTTCAACTACGTTTAGTCTTTTACTGTATTAAATTGAAAACATTTCGGACATTATTATAAATATTTTTATATATTACGATATTTTAAACCAAATGTTCGAACCGTTTTAAATTCGAATTTTTTATTGCATATTGCTTCGATTATGGAATAATATTAAACGTTTCAAAAAATTGATTAAATTGAAAATAGTTCGTTTTATTTTCATCAATCTCAGCGAAGGTCTTATATAACAATTACTATGGTTGTTGAAATAGTGAATATAAATGAGGTTTGCTTGAAAAATCTGTGCAAAGTTGCGGGTAGCAGGTAGTATTGTATATAAAAATTATTGTGTTAAACTATATTCCATCAAATAGAAAATTAGAATACTTTAACATGTAAAAGCACTCACTTTCATTCATTACAATAGTAAATTTAAAAATAAATTACAAATTTTATTCTACAAATTTATCTTCAGAAAATGAATGTTTTGAATGATGCAGTTGACCTTAATTATAATTTGAATTTATAGTGATAGTCATTTTAGTTTAATTAACTGAATTATATTATATACTTTTTTGAATTCTTAGACAAGCGTTGAATATACTCAAGATATAGAATGTGACGTAGTAGATAAAGATCAGAAAGAATCAATAGAAAAACCATCAACGAGTGGTCAAAAATCTCACTCAGTAGAATATGAAGAAGCTGTTGTAGTCGGTATCGGTGCAGAAAATACTGGAATTATAAATACTGACGAATATTTAAACATGAACGAACTGGAACATTTACCGGAATTGGAAGTATTTTCAGAAGTGATAGTTGAAGGATTCGAACTAGAATGTCATATTTGTCAAGAGAAATTTGACAACGAAATATCTCGTACAGAACACGAAGCAAGATTTCATTAATTTGAATAATCACTTCTAAATATTAATTTGCAAAACAAACGATTTAAATCTTGCATTGTTTTTTCGTCTATTATAAAAATATTTTTTATTTTTTGCATGCAGAAAATAGAATAAATAATTACGTTTTATAAATCTCTTTCTTTTTAAAAATGAAATTAAAAGAAAATATGAATAAATTTGTGTTGTACTCATTCATTTTATTTAAGTCAGCAGTTCATTAGAAATACAGTGGAACTTCGGTATACGACCTTAATCCGTTCCCGATGTTTGGACTTATACTGAATTGGACGTATACCAAACAAACCTTTCCCATAAGAAGTAATGTAAAAATGAGTAATCCGTTCTCATGTAAAAAAAATGGATGGCTTTAAACACCTCGCTTTCCTCGCTAGTTTCTGCTTGATTTTTCATGAGATCAGCGTGTATCCTTTTAACTTTCTCGCAAATAATTTCTTCCGATACGCTGTCGCCGGCACACTGTTTTTCAGTTATCCAAAGCAAAAGCAATTTCTCGACATGATCTAATGTCTTCGATCTCTGTTTAGAAATTGATTTAACCCCTTTCGCAACGTTAGCA
>NW_019392624.1:76902-78484 GCF_000671375.1 Centruroides sculpturatus
ATTGTCCATATCGTCGTTCTCGGAATACGGTAAACAACAGTTAAAATCTCGAACACGCGTGCCACCTTCGTATTTCTCAACAATCTCTTTCATCAGTTCCATTGTAATTCTAGTCATTTTTTTAGTTTTCTGTCGCTTTTCATTTGCCTTTTTGCGATTCGTGATTAATAAAAATAATAAAATTTTACTTACGAATTAAAATCAGAAGAAATTTAACAAAGTTATAAACCGTTGCACCACGAACGTCTAGTCTGGTCTCGTACACCGATAGTGCTACTTGTTCATTGATGACGCGTATAATTGAATTATGTCGTATACCGAACAAAAGTCGTATACCGAGCAAAATTTCTTTCGTCCAAACAGGACGTATTCCGAATTGGACGTATTCTAAAGCAGACGTATACCGAGGTTCCACTGTATATTTATAAAATTACGTTTAAAATTTCTCTAAAGCCTATTTTTTTTTATTATATTTTCCATTTATCATTTTATGTTCTTCAAATTTTCTGTAGTTGTATTTACTTTTGACCGAATTAATGTAAATAGTTACTGTCTTTTACGCTTCTATCGTATTTACATTCTTCAGCTTTTCTTGGTGTAAAAGTAATTTCTTCTAAAGCTGTTTGTTCAGGTTCACTTGACTCTCTTGCTTGAGCACTTGTTGATGGTGTTTGAAAATAATCTGCTTGCACTTTCTGTCTATGTTCTGTGCTCTTCAATAAATAAATATAAATAATATAAAGGAGTTCAATTAAATAAATGTTAATTTCTTAAATACAAGCGAATTGACATAATTAGCGTTTAACATAAATCAGATTAAAATATTTAAAATTTCATCTTTTTTCTGGCATGTTTTGTAAAAAGAAATTTTTTTTGTACATCTACAAAAAAACTTAAAAAAAATTATTAAAAAAAGATACGTANATGGTGTTTGAAGATAGTCTGCTTGCACTTTATTCCCATGTACTGTGCTCTTCAACAAATAAATATAATATAAAGGAGTTCAATTAAATAAATGTTAATTTCTTAAATACAAGCGAATTGACATAATTAGCGTTTAACATAAATCAGATTAAAATATTTAAAATTTCATCTTTTTTCTGGCATGTTTTGTAAAAAGAAATTTTTTTTGTACATCTACAAAAAAACTTAAAAAAAATTATTAAAAAAACTTACGTAAAAATTACGTATTTAAAAATAATAACTACGATTAAATTTAGAGAAAATGTTTTTAACAATAGATTTCCTTTGAATACAAAGTCGAATATTGATCTAGACCAGCGATTCCCAACCTGTGGTATGCGTACCCCTAGGGGTACGCGATAGGTTGTTTAGGGGTACAGAAAAAAGTTAGTTACTATGGCAGAAAAAAATAATATATTATGTATCACAAACTAATAGTATTAAAAAATTATTAGATAAAAAATGATCCTTGCAACAATCACAACTTTATTATATATTTTTTCTTTTAGATTTTTTTCTTTAATTTAAAGTTACAATATGTAAAATTAACAATACGGTTACTCACTAAATTTCTTAAGTGAGGAGTACAATCTAGAGATATGACATGTCACGGGGTACA
>NW_019392624.1:79203-126745 GCF_000671375.1 Centruroides sculpturatus
TTGATCCCATTTATTCAAAAGCTCAAATCCGAGATCTTCAGAAGAAAGATCTAAAATGGAATCCTATAATTCAGAAGCTTGAAACTGATACAGCCCTAGATCCCAACCTGGAGAATCAATTTTTTTTAGATGAGGAAGGAGCTCTATATCATCGACAACCTGTTCTCATGGGAGAACCTTTAGAACAACTAGTTATACCATCGGTCTTAATTCCTTACATCTTACATACATATCATGACACTCCATTTGGAGGTCATTTAGGAGCACAGAAAATGCAACAAAAACTTCGACCATTATTTTTCTGGCAAACTATGAATAAAGATATAAAAACGTATTGTCAAGATTGTCAACGATGCGCCTTACACAAGAGGAAGGATAAACGTCAAGAAGCAGAACTTCAATTATTTCCACCTTTAACACATCTATTTGAACGAACTGCTATGGACATCGTAGGTCCTTTGCCTATCACAACAAACGGAAACAAGTATATATTAGTATTTGTCGATCATTTTAGTCGATACGCAGAAGCTATACCTTTACCTAATATCCATAGTAAAACCATCGCCAAAGCTTTTGTTACAAATATCGTCTTAAGACATTCAACGCCTACTCAACTCCTTACAGATCGAGCGCCGAATTTAATCTCTAAAATGTTTAAAGAAGTATGTGAATTACTCCATATAAAAAGACTCTTAACAACTGCATATCATCCTGCATGTAACGGAATAGTCGAACGATTTAACAAAACCCTTATTGACATCATATCGCATTATGTCGCCAAAGATCAACGAGACTGGGATGAATGGATCCCGTATGCACTCTTTGCTTACAACACAACCATTCATGCATCTACGAATGATAGCCCATTCTTTTTACTATACGGAAGAGACCCCATTTATCCGTTTGATTTGGTTACTCGTCCTACTCGGACTAGATATGATATCGATGATAATTTTGCTGCAGAATTACATCTCCGAATGGCTAATGCACACAAAATAGCACAGGAACACGCCGAACAAGCAGCTAAAGAACGTCAAACACATCACCGCCGTACTCATAAATTATCTACTTATCATGTGGGAGACCGTGTTTTCCTAAACGAAGTCGTTATTTCTCAAGGTCTAAAGAAAAAACTAGCACCGAGATGGTCAGGTCCTTTCCGAATAATAACAGAATTAAGTCCTGTCACATTTATTATCGAAAATATTCACACCAAGAAACAACTCCAAGTTCATGCTAATCGATTAAAACACTGTAGTGCACAATTAGAATTGGAAAGGGAAAAGCCTGAAACTACGACTGTCACGAAACCCCAATCTTTAATATCAGATAATCCAAATATGGTAGATCCATGGGATGAATTTATCTTAACCGAAATGTCCCAACAATCAGAAGACTTACCTGAAATAGAAGAGGAATCGGAAGGAGAGGAAGAACCAACAGAAGAGGAAAAACAAATAGAGGCCACTCCACAACAACTCACACGACCGGATGCAGAGGAAGAGCAACCGGAAACAACGCCTCCNTGTGTTTAATGTGTGGTTTAGTTATAATTTTTCGGTTTAAACTTAACTAAATCTTCATGTTCTGGTTTAAACTTGGTTACTTTTTGATCTTTTCGTTTAATTTTAATTTGATATCAATTTTTGGGTTTAATGTGTGGTTTAGTTATGATTTCTTGGTTTAAACTTAACTATATTTTTATCTTTTGGTTTAAACTTGGTTTCATTTCGATCTTTTCGATTAATCTTGGTTTGGTATCAATTTTTGTGTGTAATGTGTGGTTTAGTCATGATTTTTTTATTTATAAACTTAACTAAATTTTAACAAATGTTGAGATTATAATATTTGAAATGTCTCTAAAATAAAACAGTCTTTACTTATTTTTATTTTGTATTAAAATTCCTGTTTTCTGCAGGAAATCATTATTTAAATTGCTTTTTGTGTGATGGGTAGACAGTCTAAATGCAGTTTGTGAAATCTTTGGCCACTTTTTTGTAATTACTGGTGTTTACGATTAAGATAATTTCGATTCGTTTTCCGTTAAGACAGGGGCGAATCTAAGTTTGTCGGGGTTTAGGGCTTATTGAAGTCTACCAGAGTTTTATTTTTTTTAGATTAAGAAATCAACTGATCGCAATAAAACAAATAATAATATAAATTGTTGTTATTATTATTTACATTCGAATTTTTAATTTTCGCTGCTATATAAAGGGATTTATATAAAATCCTTTAGTATATAGATGTAATGAATATCGTAAGGTTTGAAAGAAATGAATGGAGAATTAACGAATTAAAAATTTTGAATAGCTGTTCCGATCAAATTTCAATATTTNATATGTCTGTGTTAATGTTTAATACAAGATGAAGTAAAGAATACGGCAATTATTTTCACTTATATAAACTTAATGATTCAACATGAACGAAAAAAAACAACATTTTTTTTTAACGTAATTCAGATAAAAGCACTGAATATCTGCACTGGGCAGAAGTACAGTTAGTGAATCCAAAACGTGGATGGATGAATTCCTCTGGTATTAAAACAACTGGTCAAGAAATACTGACAGCAACACCCGGAGTGGCTTTACTGAATGTAAAACGATTACGTTCTTCGACGGTGATGACGTGCATTTTTCTAATTAATAAATTAATTATATTTGTTTATAGGGAGATTCTGGTTCACCGTTGATAAAGTACGATAATTCGGGTCAACACGTTGTCATTGGCGTTCTGAGTGGAGGTTACGCCGTCGTTAACGATGCTTTTATTTACATGTCAACCAGTGTTCATCACGATTTCATAGCCAGCAACAGTCGTGGAACCCTCGTATATCATATTTTCAAAGGTTGAGATTGATAATTTAAAAATTGATTATTCTAAATATGTAAAGCAATTACAACTGCAATTACTTTTTACCTTAGCGGTAAAAATAATTACTATTAAAGTATCTATAATTGTTCGAAAGACTTTATGAATGGTATCCTTTTTTGTATTCTAAATGTTGAGAGGAAAACGTTTTGTTAATGTAATAAATTGAATTTCAGTCATGTAATTATTTCCTCATAAATAAATTGAAAATATGTATTTGTTTTACAAATCACATGTTTCTAATAGCGTGTCAGAATGGGTGATTATTTTCTCACCTACAATTATGTTTCGATTGTTAATAATGTTACCAAAATATGAACAAATTAGCATTAAGCGAGGCAAAATAAAGGAAATTTATTCATATTTTTCAATCTAGTAAATGTACGCATATAATATAAAGTTTCAATTTACACTTTCCTTTGGGGCACAGAATCAAGAGTACACACGGACTACAGAATTAACATTTGTGTTTATAATTGTAATATGTTATTGTGAGAATCGCAGGGGGTCAGAGGTTAATCCCTTCTGATCTCTTAATCTGCACAGGATACTAAAATCCGATCTCGAGGTCGTTGTATGACTAGGAGGGCGAATCGAGTGGGGAGTGCGTCGGTAAGTCGGCAAAGGTCCGTGGACAAACAAAAGACAGGCTTTAACATAACAAAACTATCGAAATTTCAATGCCGATACCCGTTATTGGATGGCAAGATAACGACGAAATGTAATTTCGGAAGAACATCTAAGACGATTTACGGAAGAATAATATACTTTTAACAAATTCGTACGAGGAAGCCGTTTTAGACAGACATAAATTTCGGGGCGACGCGACAATAAAACTCTGACAATTTGTTGCGAGCGGTCGATTATTGTTCTTGCGAACGGTTGAATTTTTGGTTCGTGCGATTTAAAGTCATTGATTTCGAGCGTTTTTTTTACTTTTTCGTTATTTGCAGTGATTTTATCGGTAAGTTGAGACTACGAACTTTATTAATTTCAGCATTTTTTAACATTGTTAAGCTCCGAATATCATAATGAGTGGCAATGATTTTCCGACAAAGCTCCATTTAGATAACAATTGATGGGTTTGGTAACAGAGACGACGAACGGTGTCTCCACTTATTTTCGAAGTTACTTTTCACCCTTTTAATTGTTAATTTTCGTTTAGATCTAGTAAATTCAATGGAAATTGTAAAAGAAAAACAAGAATTAATAAATACTTGAAATTGATATTTTCCGCTATGGTTTATATACACATTATATTCCGTACAAAATTCACACCTCTATACTCTATACTTTAATAAATGAAGATTTCTTTATTTTCAGAGATATTTTGTGTTCAGGCAATATGAAATGTTTATTATAATGAAAACGATCATTTTCTATAATCTTCTATTATAAATCTTTATTGAATTTTAANCCAGGAGACCGAACTCCTCCCTTAATGTAATCAGATCACTTCCTTCATCAATCTTCAGCGTGATCCAAATATCACACTTTATAATTTTTCCTTATTTTTACATTTTATATCAAATTATCATCTTTCTCATTTTTAATATTCTTTTCCTCATTATTAAATCATTTTCCTCATTATTAATATCAATTTTGCATTAACATAAAAATATATTGTTCCCCAACACCAATATAGCTATTTCCTCTCTCTTACAGACCATAATCAATACCATGGAGGCAGCATTAATTTCTCTTTTAAATTGTCCCATTTGCTATACTCGGGTGCGTCCACCCGTTTATCAGTGTACAAACGGACATATTGTATGCGCCGACTGTCGTCCCCGCATTACTAACTGTCACACCTGTCGAGAACCATTAGGACACATACGAAGCTTAATCGCAGAACAGATAGCAGGCACCATACAGGCCCCGTGCGAGTTTCAACCCTTTGGATGTCCGGAATTGTTACAAGAAGACAACCGGCGAACCCATGAAGAATCCTGCAACTTCCGACCTCTTTTATGCCCGTTCCGCTCAGCCAATTGTTTGTGGGAAGGTGCACATTCCTTTCTTCGTCAACACATCAACGCCTCACATCCACAAGTACCTACCATACAAAAGGACATCATCTTTTTCGGAGGAATTGATTTCCAAATTACAAGAGGCACTTGGGCTGCCATCTTGGAGTGTTACTCCCAGTCCTTCTTATTATTAATATCCTCCCAACTTCCCGACCATCCTATCTTTACTATCCATCTTTACTTTTTAGATAAGCCTTCCTCTCTTATTCAATTCAGATACAACATTAAATTTAAAAAAGGTGATCACATACTGCGCTGGGGCTCTATTGTTTCTGAAATATATGGAGAACATCCAAACCCCTCTTCTCACCCTGTTCCTTGGTTTGAAATATCTCTACCCTTTGTTCAATTCTTTGGCCTTCACCAAAATTTTAAATTCATTCTCAATATTTCCCCTTTATAGGATGGCCGAAGATCAGGAATGGCAGAGCTTTACCCCTTCACCTTCTCCACCTCTAACAACTACTACAACTACTCCCACCACTACAACCCGCGAAGTCAACGTTGATGCAGTACAAGCAGCTATCCGCTTCGCTCAAGCACAACCTCAAACCTTTCAAAGCGTTCCTATCACCCTCATCTTACCTATAAATTATAGCTGCCCTCCTCACTTAGAGCAAGCCTTACAAGCGGCCAATCTACCATCCTTAACCTGGACCAACATTCAACCACATGCTTCTCGTACTCCTGTACTTAGTCCTCCGACCGGTTCCAGACCTCCTCGNGAATAGCTGTTCCGATCAAATTTCAATATTTGAAACTTCGAATACCAGAGTAATTTTAAATTTAGAAAGTAATTTACAAGATATCACGCACAATTACTGTACGTACAGTACATACGCTAGCGTACATACGTACAGTACCTTCTGTACATTCTGTATAATGCGTTAAGGTTTTCAACCAACATTTAATTTAGTTTTGCAAATAAATTATTATGTAATGAGTATTTAATAAATACACGAAAATAACACTTGTCGGTATTAATCTATTTTTCTCAGGTTCCACCCGAATATTTTTGTACAACTTTAGAAATGTTTCTATTGCATATCGTGACTAATAAAATAATTTGTTTACACAATTCTCTGTTATTTGTTTTTNGGAGGCCTGATGGCGAAATGCATTTGGATCGTATTAATAAAATAATGATTGTTCCTTGCCATTGTCGTTTTTTGGCTCGTAGAATCCTCGAAGTAGGAAATAGAAAGAGTATAATTTTACTTGTTTTTAACTAAACATTTTTTATTTTTAGTCTGTTAATATTTATACCGATCCCATCGGTTTTTTATAATTTATATTAAAAGTAGTACTAATTTCAACAAGACGAAACGATCTTATTGCAGTTAAAGCAGGAGTGGCCAATTTTTTACAAGACGAGTTTACATGCGCAGTGGCGTACCGTGAGTGTTAGCCGCCCGGGGCGGAGAAAAATTTCGGCCATCCCTTATTTAGGTATTTCAATTTATAAGACGAAAATTTAGATTTGCCACAGAACAAGCAATGAAAAATGCGGTTGTAGTGTAGCTACCCGTATAAAATAGTTCTATATGACATCAGTGGTGTACATGAACACGAATGCATCGTGTAACGTACAAGCAAAAAAAAATAAAAAAAAAAGGTCAACAGGAGGTCGATTGCACCGAATTGTGTAAGAAATACACTTGCCAGGACACACTGTAAAAAATTAATTTCCTATGTAATATTCTTAATTGCAATGAAGCCAAATCTGGCAATGTTGCTCGGAACCGACTGAAGCGCCACTTGTAGTCGTCCAATGCGCCACGTTTTGGCCACACCTGAGTTAAAACATTTAACATGTTTTAAAATAATTGCAAGTAGCGTCTTGTGCCCTAAACTAAATTAATTGAATAATATATCCTGTCGGCAGTCGCACACGTTGAAATCAGCACCAGCAATGACGTTTTAAATCGTTAGTGTATATAGTTTTTCAGAGTATACTGTGTTTCTAGAGCGAAGCTGATTGTTTGTTTCTTTCGATGTCAATTAGTTAGATTTCTTGTTATATGTATATATATATTCGGTGCTGAATAATAAACTATTTAAATACAGTAATACCCCGAACTTACGCGATAGGTGAGACCAAGCGATAACCGCGTAAGTCGAATTTGCGTAAGTCGGGGTATATGTTCGCAATTTGTGTAAAATCCAAATCTGATGTATGTAAACTAATAAATGTTCTCGTTAACCTTATCTCGCCTTTTGATTCGTTCACGGTTACAAGAAATCACCACATAGAGTGTCTTAAGTATCCGTAGATATATCAAACATAGAAATAAATAATACAAAATAAATTGTAGCTATTGTGAGGATCCGAATTCGAATGTGGTTATATCATCTCAGCATAATATCACATCGTAGTCATACTTTCATTTCACGGTGTCATANTAATGAGTATTTAATAAATACACGAAAATAACACTTGTCGGTATTAATCTATTTTTCTCAGGTTCCACCCGAATATTTTTGTACAACTTTAGAAATGTTTCTATTGCATATCGTGACTAATAAAATAATTTGTTTACACAATTCTCTGTTATTTGTTTCTCACCGTGCAGTAGGCATTTCTAAAAAGAAATCTTTACTTCGTTTATTTCTTAACAATGAATAAAATTTTCATTTACACTTTTTTTTAAAATAAAACTTACCCACCTTGAAAATTAAGCTTTTTGTCGTTTTATATTAACTGAAACTATTAGATTTTGTTAAAAAAGTTTTTATAACAGGTACTGTTCAGTACGGGAAGCTAAAGGCTATAGAAAAGAAATGTTTGCTTGACATAATGTAATGTATTAACTGCGCGAAGTTATCAATTTGATTAGATGAAAGAAAAAGAGATAGGTCGAAGAATGAAAGAAGAAGAGATAGGCCGAAGGATGAAAGAAAAAGAGATAGGCCGAAGGATGAAAGAAAAAGAATAGCGACAGCAGCATCCGGTATTTCCAAGTCGTCTCCGTCACACGTACCGAGCGGGTCCGACGTTTTTTGGCTTCGGTGATAGGACGAGAACCGATATTTTTAGCTTAGTATGGCCGTTGTAGAAGACGAATCCCCTTCACAGTATCATCTATACATATTCGTACTTAATTCGCGCCTCAAATTTCGCTTTTTGTCCTTCTTCCCATTACATTCAATGCTAAATACACATTTAACCGGGTCTCAAAGCGCTCGATGTTACATTGAACGGGGATCGAAGAGAAAAAAGTTCATTAAAAATTGACAAAATGTCAGTCAACTTTACTAACTTAATGTATAATCTCCAGAAAATTTTCTATTCCCGAACACTGCTACCTAAATTATAATAGTTTTATATTTCTAAAGAAAATCATTCTGTACGATAAGAGTTTAAACGAGTAAACATATTATAAAAAGAAATTCTTCATCATCAGCGATTGAATCTCCAATAATATGGCGAGTATATCCCAAACACAATATTTTAACTGTAAAAGTCGGGGGTCGTCTTATACGCCGGAAAGTACGGTAATTTCAATGACGAATTACTAGATTTTACAGTATAGTTTTTTCTACATGATACTTAAAAATTAGCCGTGCTATAGAATATAAATGCATACATACCTTAAGTAAAACCGTGTTAAATAATAATATTAACGGTGTGTCAACATTTATATATGTGTGGTATGTAGTTTAATAACTAAGAAAATTAATACTTAAATAAAATTATTAAATTATTTATAATATATTTATAAAAAATTACCACAAATTCTTTGTGGATAAATATAAACGCAATAACACCACAAAATATAAAACTAAATAAATTATAATTAGCATATCAATGTTGAGTGATTCAAACCCGATATTTTTTCGTGAACGTTATANAATGTGGACCATAGAAACAAAAAGGTTGGACACCCCTGGTTTAGAATATATAATAATTTCATAATTTCAATTATCAAAAATATATAATGAAAATACACTTTTTACAGTATTATACAGTATTTAAAAAAAAAAAAACACTAGTAGTAACGTTCGGTTCCGACTATACCATACTCATGGAACTTATGGTCTTCGTGGCACTACTTAGTCATCGCGGTTGTTAATCTATATTAGTTGTATGGAGTTAATTACACTGTAGAAGACACGATTGGGTAAGCAATTATTCTTGATGCAATTACTAACGCATCTACATCTTATGCGAAAGTTGAGGGATTCAAACCCGATAGTATTTCGTGCACGTTATAAATAAATTTAAAGTAAATTATTTGAATTATTGAATTTAACACAAGTTGATGAAATAATCTGTCACTTTATTCTAAATTCATTTATTTAGTCATTAGCCCGAATGCAATCCGGTGACAGTTGGTCTATTCCATATATTACTGCCTTAATTCATTGATACAGTGGAAAGTGTTTCGAAGTTTTTGGTCAGTCATCAGCCCCGTGGCGAAAAGAACTTGTAAATAACATATATCCGGTTACAATCTATAAATTTCTTCCTTCAAATAGTCTTCCTTAGACTAGAATGTAGGCTCTACGTTTTTTTCTGTGTTAACTTCGTGTCTAGTTGTTTGTTTACAAGTTCTATTGTCAGCAATNCGTGCACGTTATAAATAAATTTAAAGTAAATTATTTAAATTATTGAATTTAACACAAGTTGATGAAATAATCTGTCACTTTATTCTAAATTCATTTATTTATTCATTAGCCCGAATGCAATGCGGTGACAGTTGGTCTATTCCATATATTACTGCCTTAATTCATTGATACAGGGGAAAGTGTTTCGAAGTTTTTGGTCAGTCATCAGTCCCGTGGCGAAAAGAACTTGTAAATAACATATATCCGGTTATAATCTGTAAATTACTTCCTTCAAATAATCTTCCTTAGGCTAGAATGTAGGCTCTACGCTTTCTTCTGTTTTAACTTCGTGTCTACTTGTTTGTTTACAAGTTCTATTGTCAGCTATCAACCTCTATCTTAAATACTAGACTAATAATTTTATTACCACCGGTGTATTAAGTCTAGTATTTATGTGAAATTCAATTCTTTACAATACCGATTTACTAATAGTGAAATGGGAATTTAATTTCAGAATTCCAAGATTCTTACCAAATAATTATGTGCCTTTATTATATAAAGTTTTATCTAGTAAAGAAAATGACGTTTAAATGTTTTAAATATTCGGAATATTTAATTAGCTATTATTCTGTTACTTAATGAGTTATGTAAATGAATATTCTACAATCCTTTTGTCGATTAATGTGGAAAAGAATGAGGTTGGGGACATAAAGGGTAGACGATAAAGGGTATTCAACGAGAGTCGTGTGACGAATGCCGTATTTACCGTGCGAGTGATCGAGTTAATATTTAACTTGTATTTATATGGATTATATTGTTTAAAAGTTTACAGTCAATACATATTTAAAATGAAATTAAACGCCGTGTTTATAATACACATACAAAGTACTAATAAACATGTTTTTGTGCTTGAAAAAATTCCTAGAATAATTTGCTATCTGCATCGTCGAAATTGTAAATGATATCTATTCACACTGTAAAAACGAAGGAAAGTAATCTCTAAAGATAATTTGTGCAAAAATTTATTTCGAAACATGCAATTTTTCTTCAGGTAATATTTTTTTTTATATTAAAAGTATTAACTTATCTATTGCAGAAATGTTGTCATTATATGCTAAAAATAATATATAANCATCGATTCCGCGAGGCACGTTCGAACATGTAAGCTAAACAATAGTGTGGGGGGAGTGAGTAATCAAGAGTTGCGTGGCGTTCAAACAAAAGACGAATCGACGAGATTTGAAAATCGCGTAACTCCGGGTTCGCGTAAGTCGGGATAGCTTAAGTCGAGGTATCACTGTATATATTTAAATAGTTTATTATTCAGCACCGAATTGAAAGAATTTGAAAGTCAAAGGTGTAAGATTGTTTTGTTTTCCATCTGATATATCCAGGAGAATAATAATTTATACAAGACATCACCAATGTGCGTGATTTGCCAGAGTTTTCTGAAATGAAGCCACGAAACTTTCACAAATAGCAAAACATTTGACGAAAATTTATTTTGACAGAAAAGATAAAAATTCCTCTTACTTTCGCACAAATGCTCAAAGAATATCATTCGAAACATCCAACTTTACCCTGTATGTTTTCAGCCGAATCGAAACAAGACGATGATGGATTACGTGAATCTTACAACATTTGTTTGCTTATTGATAAATCAGGAAAATCGCACCCTATTGGTGAAGAATTGATATTGCCAGCTGTGAGTGAAGATCTGCGTATTGCGCTGCACAAGCCACCATCTCATATGTGAAGCTGGAGAGATACTGAAGCTGAGTTGTTAAAAATTTAGTGAAAGTGTCAAACCAAGGGATCGATCTTTGATTTTAACGCTCGTAAAAATTGGAAAAAACGTAAATAAAATCGAAAATAAATTAAATTATTAGTCAAAAAAATAAAAGTTTTTAAATAACATTAAAAGGAGGTATAGCGCGATTATGTCTCAGACTTACAAGAATTCAAAACAATAGTTAAATACGAGCAGGAATTTCAAAGTGCGAGTAATTTTCCTTGATCAGATTAAAAAATATCACCTTTATACAGTTTTGCATGCGTACCAAAAACATTACTTATAATACGCTATTGCAGTATTTTTCAACCTCCGATAGACGAATTAATGCCAGTCCGCGAAAATATTTCATCGTGACGAAGCTGGTGCAGACGATATCGATGTACATTTAGTAACAGTAATTTTTAAATAGTAATTTAAAGCTACTGTATGGATTTCGTTATGTACAGTATCTGTAGATAAGCATATAGGCCTACAAGTTTAATAAATAAGCAACTGAAAATACATTAATCAGTAGAATAAATATATGCATGATTTCTCAAATTTTCATATATAGTCATTTCAAAAGTTTTCACGTGTGCAAACATTTATATTATTTTAAAATACATAATNCGTAGATTAATTATTGTATTATTAGAAATCCCAGAAATAACCGACTGAATGAAACATGACATGACATATGATTTATTTCAAAATTTTTAAACGAATGCTTTAATTACAGGTTCATTTGAATTTTGTGATAAGGTTTAAGATAATATTATACAAAATCTACATTTAATTTTAAAAAAAAATTAGTTATTAACACGAATATATTGTCAACCAAAAAAGCCATAAATTCTATATCATTATGATATTGCAGACGAAAAATGGTAATGTTGAACTTCATTTGAGCCTTGTCAATGCTATGATAGATATAATTAATAAGCTATGTTGATGCCCACAGAGCAGAGATCGAGAAATACAAAGTGATGTGGAGTTTCATTCACTGTACACTGCATTTATTTACACGAGTGAATCTATAATCAGAAAAATTATAAATTACAGATTCGGATTATTATTCTTTTTCCTAAATGTCATATATGCCCTGTCAGTTTACGAGAGAAATGAACCCAAATCAGGTAGAAAAGAAAACGTTGTATTTTTCAGATAATAATTCCATATTTATGAGATAATTTAATACATTTTTAGGAAGACAACGGAGGATTGTTGGAGGTGAAATCGCTCGTGATAGATTTCCTTATATGGTATGTTTACTCATTTAAACTTTTATTAAAGATCAGATATAATGATTTACCTTACAGATATAAAATTATTTAATTTAGGTGGCATTGTTCGAGAAATTACGTATAAATGGCGAATTTCGCGCGGGTTCTACATTAATATCAACAGAAACAGTACTTACAGCAGCTCATCCTATAGCCGGGTATGTTCATTTCAATTTTTATTGAAGTCTTTAGAAAAAAATCTAATTTGATAAACAACATACAATCAAGTGGTTTGATGATGAGAATAATTTAAAATTTGAATATTAAATAAACATTAATAAATCGGACAACAATACGTTTTATCTCTATAACATTAAGAATATTTAAAGTACCTTAAATTAACACAAACATTCTTTTATTAGTTATTGAACTCCCTTCGTTATAAACTAGTAACTGTTTTTAAACCAAATAATTTTTACATCTTTATTATTTTCGACTACATCCGTATTACTATCCCTGCTCTGTTATACAGGTACTGTACAGTACATAACTGAGGGAAAATACGGCAATCGGTTATTTACGTTATTTACCCGAATTATTTACGTTTTCGGACTCTGGAGACTTTGAAACGTCGAAAAATGCAAAAATTTGTTTTCTTTTTGAACAAAACACAAAACAAATTTTTGAATTTTTCGAAAAAGAGGGTTTTGTTTACCCTCTTTAAAGCTTAATGTAATTCATTTCTACGTGCAATGCCTTCCTAGCAAGTACAATTAATGATTTAATATGGGATTTGATAAAACTTATATATAGGCCTATATATTTTAGTAACGAGTATTTTAGAAGAAAGACTAGTACAAACGGAATATTGATTCATTTAGGTTATAGCTACTGTTTTCGAAAAGTTTTGAAAACGTTTCCCATTGAAAAACCATTATATTTAAACCCTATCTGCGTGAATTGGCAGAAATAACCAAACAAGTTATAATAAGCTTTAAAATCATATTTATTTATTTATTTTAATGTTTACGTATAAATTAATTTATTTTACTTTAGTATTGAAAGTCAAGATTTATATGGAAGAGTCGGTAACCTTAATAAATACCAGGGACGTAAAATATTGTTTGATAAAATAATTTTGCACCCGTCCTTTAATGGAACACTATATCTTTACGATATCGCCGTTTTACTTCTTAATAAACCTATCGAACTTTCAGCAAATATTCAACCAGCACCTTTAGTTATAGTTGGTCCGCGATTTACTTCTGGTTATGCCATTATTGTCGGTTGGGGTGACATTGAAAAAGGTAATTTTGTTTGTTTATTTTTATTTACAAATAGTTAAATCTTTAAAGTTATTGAAAAGAAAATAAAACAATTTTGCAATATATTTAATTATACAAGTGTTTAATGTTAATTATATAATACAGTAGACTCCCTCTATAACACTGTTGATAATTCCGTGTTATATAAATTCCATGTTGTACGAGTCACTTAGATTTTACAAATACGTGTGCCGGGCCAAGATTTGTAAAATCTAAGTGACTGGTACAACATGGAATTTACATAACACGGAATTATCAACAGTGTTATAGGGGGTCTACTGTAACAACATTAAAAAATATGTCTGTGTTAATGTTTAATACAAGATGAAGTAAAGAATACGGCAATTATTTTCACTTATATAAACTTAATGATTCAACATGAACGAAAAAAAACAACAGTTTTTTTAATGTAATTCAGATAAAAGCACTGAATATCTGCACTGGGCAGAAGTACAGTTAGTGAATCCAAAACGTGGATGGATGAATTCCTCTGGTATTAAAACAACTGGTCAAGAAATACTGACAGCAACACCCGGAGTGGCTTTACTGAATGTAAAACGATTACGTTCTTCGACGGTGATGACGTGCATTTTTCTAATTAATAAATTAATTATATTTGTTTATAGGGAGATTCTGGTTCGCCGTTGATAAAGTACGATAATTCGGGTCAACACGTTGTCATTGGCGTTCTGAGTGGAGGTTACGCCGTCGTTAACGATGCTTTTATTTACATGTCAACCAGTGTTTATCACGATTTCATCGCCAGCAACAGTCGTGGAACCCTCGTATATCATATTTTTAAAGGTTGAGATTGATAATTTAAAAATTGATTATTCTAAATATGTAAAGCAATTACAACTGCAATTACTTTTTACCTTAGCGGTAAAAATAATTACTATTAAAGTATCTATAATTGTTCGAAAGACTTTATGAATGGTATCCTTTTTTGTATTCTAAATGTTGAGAGGAAAACGTTTTGTTAATGTAATAAATTGAATTTCAGTCATGTAATTATTTCCTCATAAATAAATTGAAAATATTTATTTGTTTTACAAATCACATGTTTCTAATAGCTTGTCAGAATGGGTGATTATTTTCTCACCTACAATTATGTTTCGATTGTTAATAATGTTACCAAAATATGAACAAATTAGCATTAAGCGAGGCAAAATAAAGGAAATTTATTCATATTTTTCAATCTAGTAAATGTACGCATATAATATAAAGTTTCAATTTACACTTTCCTTTGGGGCACAGAATCAAGAGTACACACGGACTACAGAATTAACATTTGTGTTTATAATTGTAATATGTTATTGTGAGAATCGCAGGGGGTCAGAGTTTAATCCCTTCTGATCTCTTAATCTGCACGGGATACTAAAATCCGATCTCGAGGTCGTTGTATGACTAGGAGGGCGAATCGAGTGGGGAGTGCGTCGGTAAGTTGGCAAAGGTCCGTGGACAAACAAAAGACAGGCTTTAACATAACAAAACTATCGAAATTTCAATGCCGATACCCGTTATTGGATGGCGAGATAACGACGAAATGTAATTTCGGAAGAAAATCTAAGACGATTTACGGAAGAATAATATACTTTTAACAAATTCGTACGAGGAAGCCGTTTTAGACAGACATAAATTTCGGGGCGACGCGACAATAAAACTCTGACAATTTGTTGCGAGCGGTCGATTATTGTTCTTGCGAACGGTTGAATTTTTGGTTCGTGCGATTTAAAGTCATTGATTTCGAGCGTTTTTTTTACTTTTTCGTTATTTGCAGTGATTTTATCGGTAAGTTGAGACTACGAACTTTATTAATTTCAGCATTTTTTAACATTGTTAAGCTCCGAATATCATAATGAGTGGCAATGATTTTCCGACAAAGCTCCATTTAGATAACAATTGATGGGTTTGGTAACAGAGACGACGAACGGTGTCTCCACTTATTTTCGAAGTTACTTTTCACCCTTTTAATTGTTAATTTTCGTTTAGATCTAGTAAATTCAATGGAAATTGTAAAAGAAAAACAAGAATTAATAAATACTTGAAATTGATATTTTCCGCTATGGTTTATATACACATTATATTCCGTACAAAATTCACACCTCTATACTCTATACTTTAATAAATGAAGATTTCTTTATTTTCAGAGATATTTTGTGTTCAGGCAATATGAAATGTTTATTATAATGAAAACGATCATTTTCTATAATCTTCTATTATAAATCTTTATTGAATTTTAAAATGAATTTTACATAAAAATGTATAAATTTCTTACGTAGAATTTTTAATTAATGCAAGTTCTGTTTTCACAACATTCGCTTATTTTTCTTTGTAGGATGAATAATTTCAAAGAATTGAAGAAGTGGCATACCTCGGGCTATGCAGAGCCCGAGGATGAGGTCTCGTCTTCACCTCGTGTAATCTTTCGGAAGCACGGGTGCTTCCGAAAGATGCGGAGGAGGAGTTGCGTACACTCGACGTCAAACGGGTGGTCGTCGTAACTCCGGACGACAGCGCTTCGTTTCTCGTTCATTATCTAAATCGGCGATATCCGGAAATTCCAGAATGGACGGTGGAGACACGATCAAGTGAGACGGGATTAAACAGAAAGGAGTCCGAAAAAATGGTGGAAGAATCCGTCGAGCGTAAGAGGCCTCGGTGGAAAAGGTTGCTGCTGGAAGACATAAACCTTTTCTCTGCCCAGGCCTTCCTGTCCGGATTTCGACTTGTCACCGAATGTGACACAGCCACCCGGAATTGACCTTTCACCCGGCTACGACTAATCAACTGGACTCGACTCTCCATCCCGATTTACGGACGGATTCTTCGACAGCATTAGAGATTTATTCCTGCACTTTGGTTAAAGTGCATAGAACAAAGATAGTAGCCTGACATTAAGGACTGTTTTCGTCTTTAATTAATAAAAGATTGTTACGTCGTTGTTTAATCCTTTGAGTCCCAACTCCAGTTTATTTAATATTCCTTCCAGCGTTGCATGATTTGGCTACTTTGCGCCAAAGTTGGCTATTCTTTGTTTAGTTTTGCGTAAAAAATATCATTTGGCGCATTGGCTACTTTTTGGGCTACATATTATTTATAAATATATTAGACGAATAAAAATGCACTTTAAAATGGTGTTTTGTCATTTGTTTTTAATTAGACACCCAAATAAAGCAAATATTTTTCAAATAAATTTTTGTTTGTCTCCTTTATAATAAACGAATTTATCTATTTCTAAGTAAAAACTGAAAGTGTCTATAGAAGTAATTATTTAAAATATCCTTTTTCCTGATAAAGATTTAATACTTATTACTATAATCTAGACAAGTTAATCCTGAAACATACAAGTAAATTTAAGAATTGGGCCACAAGTATATATAATATACTTGTGGCCCAAAACTCCACGACATCTTGCAATGTGGACCATAGAAACAAAAAGGTTGGACACCCCTGGTTTAGAATATATAATAATTTCATAATTTCAATTATCAAAAATATATAATGAAAATACACTTTTTACAGTATTATACAGTATTTAAAAAAAAAAAAAAACTAGTAGTAACGTTCGGTTCCGACTATACCATACTCATGGAACTTATGGTCTTCGTGGCACTACTTAGTCATCGCGGTTGTTAATCTATATTAGTTGTATGGAGTTAATTACACTGTAGAAGACACGATTGGGTAAGCAATTATTCTTGATGCAATTACTAACGCATCTACATCTTATGCGAAAGTTGAGGGATTCAAACCCGATAGTATTTCGTGCACGTTATAAATAAATTTAAAGTAAATTATTTAAATTATTGAATTTAACACAAGTTGATGAAATAATCTGTCACTTTATTCTAAATTCATTTATTTATTCATTAGCCCGAATGCAATGCGGTGACAGTTGGTCTATTCCATATATTACTGCCTTAATTCATTGATACAGGGGAAAGTGTTTCGAAGTTTTTGGTCAGTCATCAGTCCCGTGGCGAAAAGAACTTGTAAATAACATATATCCGGTTACAATCTATAAATTTCTTCCTTCAAATAGTCTTCCTTAGACTAGAATGTAGGCTCTACGTTTTTTTCTGTGTTAACTTCGTGTCTAGTTGTTTGTTTACAAGTTCTATTGTCAGCAATCAACCTCTATCTTAAATAATAGACTGGTAATTTAATTACGACCGTTTTAATAAGTCTAGTATTTATGTGAAATTAAAGTCTTTACTAATAGTGAAATGGAAATTTAATTTCAGAATTCCAAGGTTCTTGCCAAAGAAAATGACGTTTAAATGTTTTAAATATTCAGAATATTTAACTAACTATTATTCTACTACTTAACGAGTTATGTAATCTAATATTCTAAATATTTTTTTGTAGATTAATGTGGAAAAGAATGAGGTCGTGGACATAAAGGGTAGATGATAAAGGGTATTCAACGAGAGTGGTGTGACGAATGCCGTATTTACTGTGCGCGTGATCGAGTTAATATTTAACTTGTATTTATATGGATTACATTGTTTAAAAGTTTACAGTCAATACATATTTAAAATGAAATTAAACGCCGTGTTTATAATAAACATACAAAGCACTAATAAACATGTTTGTGTGTTTGAAAAAATTCCTAGAATAATTTGCTATCTGCATAGTCGAAATTGTAAATGATATCTATTCACACTGTAAAAACGTCATATTAAAATAACGAAGGAAAGTAATCTCTAAAGATAATTTGTGCGAAAATTTATTTCGAAACATGCAATTTTTCTTCAGGTAATATTTTTCTTTATATTAAAAGTATTAACTTATCTATTGCAGAAATGTTGTCATTATATGCTAAAAATATATATAATTTTTTAGGAAGAGCATACATTAATTGTTGTATTATTAGAAATCCTTTAAATAGCCGACTGAATGAAAGAAGTAAATATAGAAAGGTTACTTATTACACATCCTGCCTATTTAATTATTACCATATACTATGTTTTTTGTACATCATTCAATTGACAAAGGCAGTAAGGCCAAAATACATTTTGGTTTAGTTAATTAAATAGGTTGGGTGTGTAATAAGCCTGTTTATTAGTCATAACTAAGTAGATTGTTGTAATTAAATAATACAGGAAAGAAGCGTTTTAATATGTGGGAAGGTCAGTGTTTTAGTATTTCGCTAGGGAATGTTTCACTACTTTATGATTGAAATATTTCAAAAATAAGATAGTTTTAAACATTATTTTCTACATTACTCATTAAGTGCATTTCGTTCTCTGTGTTCGTACAAATAAGGAATGCTTCTAGTTTTTCAAAATTACGAAAGTTTTACATTCGTTTACGTATGTAGTTATTGAGAAATCAGCAGTATCTCGGTAAGCTGCAGATCGTTTTCTCAATTCGACGAATCTTTGTCGACTCTATGCACTCACTCCGAAACGTTGTCAATACAGTGATGTGTTCTGAATGTTACTTGCATTCAGCAAACGTAATGAAGTACATTTTGTACTTTCGTTCTCCTTTCCCAATTCGATGAGTGCAGAAAGAATAGAGTAAATACTGCTTAGCATCTAAAAGGAAAAAACCACCGGGCAGAAATTCCAATGGGTGTTTTCCCGAATTATAACAGTAAAAGGCTGGAAAATACATTTCGAGTTGGTTATTAACGTTTCGAACGTCTTCCATTAATTATGTATGTTCTTCGATTATGTGTAGGATTAGATCTTCGATGTTGCTTTTTTCGGGAGGAACTACATCGAGTTTGCTCGACAATATGTTTAAAATCCATTAAACAAAACGAGTAAATAATTATAAACAAGGAATAATATGTAAACAGTTTGTCCTACTAATAAAAATAATGATAATGCCTAATAGATATTGCAGAAAAGGAATTCCATTACTGTTGCCTTTTCCATGGTAAAGTATAGAGAAAAGTCAAACATGAAGTAAGATGTCACTTGCAATAAAGGAGTGACTGCGAAGAAAACTGCAAATTGAAATTCTATGAAGTTAATTAACGCTTCCTTCTGACTGAGACATAAAAATTGTCCATTGTTCGGAGGTGGTGGTTGATTACAGGTGATTATTCGAACAAAAAATGCATATAAAGTCTTTGAAAAAAATGGCCGTTATTGAAGGTTCAGCTGTAATTTAGTGAAATGTTCAACTCATTTCACGTTTCAGCTAAAGAATGAAAATCTGTTACGTTCTAAATTTTACCATTTAACTGTAATAATATTCTGATCATTCAGTTTAATATCAATCTAATTACTAAGGACTGTAGACGAATTTTAGTATAGCCAATGATTAAAATATTGTAGACCTTCCTTACTGTGAAAAAATAAACAAAATCCTGCTTTAAATAAGAATATATTATACAAAAATTAATTCGAAGCATCAAAACAAAATTATCAAATTGTAAACATCGATAAATAAATGAGATACTTTATAAATGCTTAACATCTAAACAGGGGACAGTTTTTTCCATTCACACCACCAGAGAGATATTTCCCTGTTAGCATATCTCCGCGTGTTGTTGTGTTGACTATCTCACCACTATACTCCACTAAAACTGTTATAACACGCATATTTTCCATTTAAGAATGTATTTTCTAAGTGCATTAAGTTATTAATAGCATTTTTCATGTAGTGAATATCGAAAATTAATTAATGTTTGATATGTTAGGAACGTTTCATCGTGATAACCGCAGGCATTTAACGGGCTGTGACGATTGAGTTAACAAGCATCACACTTGTAGTATTCTCCTCTTGCTTCCAAGACTTCCAGAAACGTTGTGAATTATATATAGATAGCCAAGGAGACTACTTTGACAGGACCTAGGATCATTACTTTGTAATTTCAATTTTCTATTTTTTATGCGCTTTGTCCTGAAACTTTTCTGACAAAGAATGTAATTTAATTCGTAGATTAATAATTAAAAACACATAAAATTGCCTGGAGGTAACTTTCCTGAATCAATTTCGTGAGTTAATCATTAAATTTTTTTATCTATATACAGTTGTACCTCAGGATACGAAATTAATCCGTTCCGAAACTGAGATCGTATCATGAAAATGTCGTAAGGTGGGTTATTTTTCCCCATACGATTACATGTAAAACCAAATAATTCGTTCCAACACGAAAAACATACTGAAATTAAAGCTAAGTAGTACATTAAAAAAATATAATTTCAGTAAGGAAAACATTAAAAAATGCATTTTGTAGTTGTATATGTATAAATAACCATAATAGAATAATAATTGATTAAAAAAAAATGTAGTTTTATTTGCACTTTACCTTTGAGGATAGATGACGGTGGAGGTGTAAACTGGTGGCGGAAGAGAGGGAGAAGGGAAATGATACTAAAACTTAACTTACATAACATAATGTAACAATAACTTAAAAATAACTTAGAAAAGATAAAAAATTAGTGTTGTTTTATATATTTATTTTTAAATTTTTATTCAGTGCTTTTTGCTTTCTTTCCTTCACTTCCACCAGCACTTTCAGTGGATAGAGGTCGCTTGGTAAAATATCTATCCAATGAGCTTTGCCTACTTTTTAAAATGTTTCTAAAATGACTTTGGCAAATGTCATTACTCCGAGCAGCAATACGGCCAGTGTGAACCTTTGCGGGATGTTTCTTTTCAATAAAATCAGTCACTTTCTGATAATACCTCAAGATTTCCTTTATTGAGTGAGATCCTTCCACGACGAAGCAAACACGCGGACTAAGACCAATGAACAGAAGTGAATAAAAAATGGCGCTGCGAACTAATGTAACGTCGTATGGTGAGTTTTTGTTCGTATCGTGGAGNACTGTTTTCGAAAAGTTTTGAAAACGTTTCCCATTGAAAAACCATTATATTTAAACCCTATCTGCGTGAATTGGCAGAAATAACCAAACAAGTTATAATAAGCTTTAAAATCATATTTATTTATTTATTTTAATGTTTACGTATAAATTAATTTATTTTACTTTAGTATTGAAAGTCAAGATTTATATGGAAGAGTCGGTAACCTTAATAAATACCAGGGACGTAAAATATTGTTTGATAAAATAATTTTGCACCCGTCCTTTAATGGAACACTATATCTTTACGATATCGCCGTTTTGCTTCTTAATAAACCTATCGAACTTTCAGCAAATATTCAACCAGCACCTTTAGTTATAGTTGGTCCGCGATTTACTTCTGGTTATGCCATTATTGTCGGTTGGGGTGACATTGAAAAAGGTAATTTTGTTTGTTTATTTTTATTTACAAATAGTTAAATCTTTAAAGTTATTGAAAAGAAAATAAAACAATTTTGCAATATATTTAATTATACAAGTGTTTAATGTTAATTATATAATACAGTAGACTCCCTCTATAACACTGTTGATAATTCCGTGTTATATAAATTCCATGTTGTACGAGTCACTTAGATTTTACAAATACGTGTGCCGGGCCAAGATTTGTAAAATCTAAGTGACTGGTACAACATGGAATTTATATAACACGGAATTATCAACAGTGTTATAGGAGGATCTACTGTAACAACATTAAAAAATATGTCTGTGTTAATGTTTAATACAAGATGAAGTAAAGAATACGGCAATTATTTTCACTTATATAAACTTAATAATTCAACATGAATGAAAGAAACAGTTTTTTAATGTAATTTAGATAATGAAACTGCGTATCTTCACTCGGCAGAAGTACGGTTAGTGAATCCAAAACGTAAATGGATGAATTCCCCCGGTATTAAAACAACTGGTCAAGAAATACTGACGGCAACACCCGGAGTGGCTTTACTGAATGTAAAACGTTTACGTTCTTTGACGGTGATGACGTGCATTTTTCTAATTAATAAATTAATTATATTTGTTTATAGGGAGATTCTGGTTCACCGTTGATAAAGTACGATTATTCGGGTCAACACGTTGTCATTGGCGTTCTGAGTGGAAGTTACGCTGTCGCTAACGACGCTTTTATTTACATGTCAACCAGTGTTCATCACGATTTCATAGCCAGCAACTGCCGTGGAGTCATCGTATATCATGTTTTCAACGGTTGAGATTGTTAATTTAAAAATTGACTATTCTAAATACGTAAACTCCAACTGCAATTGCTTTTTACCTTAGCAGTAAAAAACAATCCTTTTCTTGTATTCTAAATGTTGAGAGGAAAACATTTCCTCAGTGTAGTAAATCGAATTTAAGTTATGTAATTATTTCCTCATAAATAAATTAAAAATATGTATTTGTTTTTATAAATAACGTGTTTCTAATAGCGTGTCAGAATGAATGATTATATTTTCGCCTACAATTATGTTTCGATTATTAATAACGCTACCAAAATATGAACAGATCAACATTAAGGGAGGCAAAATAAAGGAAGTTTATTGATATTTTTTAATCTAGTAAATGTACGCATATAATATAAAGTTCCAATTTACAGTTTCTATTGGGGCACAGAATCAAGAGTACACACAGACTACAGAATTAAAATTTTTGTTTATAATTGTAATAAGATATTTTTTAATCACATATTATGTGATATTAAAAAATCTAGCAACGAGAGTCACGTAACTTTATTAAAAAATAATATAATCGCGTGTGGCATCATCTGTTATAAAAACTTTTTATAGCAAAATCTAATAGTTTTAGTTAATATAAAACGGCAAAAAGCTTAATTTTCAGAGTAGGGGTGAGTGTTATAGAAAAAAAATGTGTAAAGGAGGATTTTATTCGTTACTAAGAAATAAACGAAGTGAAGATTTCTTTTTAGAAATGCCTAGTGTACAGTGAAAAACAACAACAGTAAAAAACAAATAAACAAATAACAGAGCATTACGTTCAATGAATTGTGTAAACAAAATTATTTTATTAGTCATGATATACAATAGAAATATTTCTAAAGTTGTACAAAAATATTCGAGTGAAACCTGAGAAAAATAGATTAGTACCGACAAGTGTTATCTTCGTGTATTTATTTGATTCTCATTATATAATAATTTATTTGCAAAACTAGATTAGGTGTTGGTTGAAAACCTTAACGCATTATACAGAATGTACAGAAGGTACTGTACGTATGTATGCTAGCGTATGTACTGTACGTACAGTAATTGTGCGTGATATTTTGTAAATTACTTTCTAAATTTAAAATTTCTCTGGTATTTGAAGTTTCAAATTTTGAAATTTGGTCGGAACAGCTATTCAAAATTTTTAATTNCCTTGCAAATGCTTTTATAGATATAATTAATAGGCTATGTCGATGCCCACAGAGCAAATACAAAGTGATGTGGAGTTTCATTCACTGTACACTGTATTTATTTACTCGACTGAATCTATAATCAGAAAAATTATAAATTACAGATTCGGATTATTATTCTTCCTCCTAAATGTTATATATGCCCTGTCAGTTTATGAGAGAAATGAACCCAAATCAGGTAGAAGAGAAAACATTGTATTTTTCAGATAATAATTCCATATTTATGAAATAATTTAATACACTTTTAGGAAGACAACGGAGGATTGTTGGAGGTAAAATTGCTAATGATGGAGAATTTCCATATATGGTATGTTTACTCATCTCAACTTTTATTAAAGATCAGATATAATTTACCTTATAGATACTAGATATAAAATTATTTAATTTAGGTAGCATTGTTCAGGAAATCACGTAACATTGACGAATTTCGTGCGGGTTCTACATTAATATCAACACAAACAGTACTTACGGCAGCACACTGTATATCCGGGTACGTTCATTTCAATTTTTTTGAACTCTTTAGACAAAAATCTAATTTGATCCGAATTCGGACTCTGGGAACTTTGAAACGTCAAAAAATGCAAAAATTTTGGGGTTCTGCCCGTATGTAGGGATGTATGACTGTGTTTGTGTGTGTAGGGGTTTTGTTTACTCTCTTTGAAGCTTAATGAAATTCATTTTTTCGTGCAATGATTATAATTAATTATTTAAATTAATACAATTAATGATTTAAAATGAGATTTGATAAAATTTATATATACATATTGTTTACGTAAAAAATAATTTATTTTACATTAGTGTTGGTATTGGAGATTTATATGGAAGAGTCGGTAACGTTAGTAAAAACCTGGGACGTAAAATATTGTTTGATAGAAAAATTTTGCACCCGTCCTATAATAAAACAAAATTTCTTTATGATATCGCCGTTTTGCTTCTTGATAAACCTATCGAACTTTCACCAAATATTCAACCAGCAGCTTTAGCCGCAGTTGGTCTGCGATTTACTTCTGGTTATGCCGTTTTTGTCGGTTGGGGTGACATTGCAAAAAGTAGGTTTATTTGTTTATTTTTATTTACAAATAGTTAAATCTTTAGTCATTGAAAAGAAAATAAAACAATTTTGTAATATATTTAAATATACAAGTGTTTAATGTTAATTATTTAATAACAACATTAAAAAATATATCTGTGTTATTATTTAATACAAGATGAAGTAAAAAATAACGACAATTATTTTCACGTATATAAACTTCATTGATAAATGATTCAACATGAATGAAAAAAACAGTTTTTTAATGTAATTCAGATAAAAAAACTGCGTATTTGCACTCGGCAGAAGTACAGTTAGTGAATCCAGAAAAACGTGGATGGATGAATTCCCCTGGTATTAAAACAACTGGTCAAGAAATACTGACAGCAACACCCGGAGTGGCTTTACTGAATGTAAAACGATTACGTTTTTCGCCGGTGATGATGTACATTTTTCTAATTAATAAAGTAATTATATTTGTTTATAGGNATAACATAATATAAGAATAAAAATAATATAATAGAATTCTAAACAAAAATGTTAATTTTGTAGTTTGTGTGTAATCTTGATTTCTTAAGTAATAATAGTATACGGCTGTATTTAGTACGGATACTCCGTTCTTTAAAGGCTCTATTGTGTCCATACCGTACTTATAAAAAAAACAAGGAAAATGCCGGTAAAATAATCAACTCTGTCATGCTATTAAAAACACGTTATTTATAAAAACAAATACATATTTTTAATTTATTTATGAGGAAATAATTACATAACTGAAATTCAATTTATTACACTGACAAAACGTTTTCCTCTCAACATTTACAATACAAAAAAAAGGATTGTTTTCTACTGTGATTGCAGTTGGAGTTTACATAATTAGAATAGTCAATTTTTAAATTAAAACATGATATACAAGAACTCCACGACTGTTGTTGGCTATGAAATCGTGATAAACACTAGTTGACATGTAAACATCAGCTTTATTAACAGCATTGTGACCTCCACTCGAGACGCCAATAACAACGTGTTGACCCGAATTATCTTTAATTATCAACGGTGAACCAGAATCACCCTATATATAAATATAGTTAATTTATTAATTAGAAAAATGTACATCATCACCGTCGAAGAACTTAATCCTTTTACCCTCATTGAAGCTACTCCAGGTGTTACTGTCATTATTTCTTTTCCAGTTATTTTATAACGAGGATTAGTTATCCATCCATCTTTTGGATCCACTAAATTTACTTCTGCCCAGCGGAGAAATGCATTTCTGTGTTCTTCACCTGAATTACATTTAAATAAAACTGTTCCTTTGATTACCGTTACTGTGTTGAATGATTAATTAATGAATTATAATTCAAGTTTATAAAAGTGTATTTTCTATTTCATCTTGTATTAAGCATAAATACAGACATTTTTTTCTGGTTGACTACACCTATAACACTATACTTGTGGAACTCAAAATCACGTAGTGTTTATGGCACGGGTACCACGACCAATGTTATAGTGTTATAGGTGTAGTCTATATTACTGTATTAAATAATTTACGTTAAACACTTGTATATTTAAATATATTGCAGAATTATTTTATTTTTTTTCTTCGATAACTTTCAACTATTTGTAAATAAAAATAAAGAAACAAACTTACCTGGTCCAGTTCTCCCCCAACCGATAACAATGGCATTACCAGAAGTGAATCGCTGATTTATTCCAGCTAAAGCTGTTGGTTGAACATTTAATAAATTTTGAATAGGACAATTAAGAAGCAAAATAGCGATATCGTGAAGAAATCTTGTTCCATTATATGATGGATGCAAAATTTTTCTATCAAACAATATTTTATGTCCTTTGAATTTATTAACGTTACCGACTCTTCCAGATAAATCTCGAATATCAACTCTAATGTAAAATAAATTATTTTATACATGAATATTAAAACAAATAAATAGATACGATTTTAAAGCGGATTGTAACGTAACCTCTTTGGTTATTCGCGCGATCTCCTGCAGATATGGTTAAAATATAATAGTTTTTCAATGGGAAACCTTTTCAAAACTTCTCGAAACAGTAGCTATAACTTAACAGATAATAGAAGAATCCTCCCCCACACAATCATCCATACAGAAAGAAAGAACCCCCAAAGTTTTACGTTTCTCGATGTTTCAAACTCCCCAGAGTCCGTAAATGTAATAACCTTCGTAGAGAGGGTATTTTTGACCGTTTGCCGTATTTTTCCTCTGTTATGTATATTGTTTGTTTTATTAAGTTATGGCAACGCAACATTTGGGTGACCGCTTAGGGGGGATACATTCCGGGAGGTCTTTTTAAGGGTAGCTGTCCCCTATTCAGGCGTTACGGACGTGGAGAAAACTTAGAAAACTCCACGTGGCCAGCTTGTTCTGGCGAAGCTCGAACCCCAGTGTTCAGGGAACAGCTTGGCCACTGGTGAGCTCTGTTATACATAACAGGTAGTATGGATGTAGCCGAAAAGAATAAAGCAATAAAAATATTTTAGTCTCAAAACGAATTTCCTAAATTTAAAAATCTACTTTAAGAATTTTTCATAATCGTTTCTAACTAAGGGAGTTCAACAACTAATAAAAGAACGTTTGTGTTTGAAAACTTTAAATGCTCTTAATGTTATAGAGATAAAACGAATTGTGGTCCGAATTTGTGTACTTCGTATAAGTTTACCTGATTAAACCGAAGAAATAAATTGTAGCTAATAGTGGTTGGTNGCTTTTATTTACATGTCAACTAGTGTTTATCACGATTTCATAGCCAGGAACAGTCGTGGAACCCTCGTATATCATGTTTTCAAAGGTTGAGATTGTTAATTTAAAAATTGACTATTATATGTAAAGCAATTACAACTGCAATTACTGTTTACCTTAGCGGTAAAAAATAATTACTATTAAAGTATCTATAATTGTTCGAAAGACTTTATGAATGGTATCCTTTTTTGTATTCTAAATGTTGAGAGGAAAACGTTTTGTCAGTGTAATAAATTGAATTTTGGTTATGTAATTATTTCCTCATAAATAAATTGAAACTATGTATTTGTTTTACAAATCACGTGTTTCTAATAGCGTGTCAGAATGGATGATTTATTTCTCTCCTACGATTATATTTCGATTATTAATAACGGTACCAAAATATGAACAGATTAGCATTAAGCGAGGCAAAATAAAGGAAATTTATTGATATTTTTCAATGTAGTAAATGTACGCATATAATATAAACTTCCAATTTACAGTTTCTATTGGGACACAGAATCAAGAGTACACGCAGACTAAAGCTATTATGACAACCTTCTAGTAATACCATCTCTCCGGAAGATTTTTGGAAAAATATAAAAAATTACGTTTTAATATAAGAAAACAGAAAGATGACGTTAAAATAAAATTACTGCTGGTTAACGGAAATCTACGAAAAAACAGGAAATTATAAACGAAACTTTTGTAGAACATCTTAACTGTGCGTGAATCAATCTTTAAAGCTAAATTCGTTTAAGAGAATACTAAATTCTTTAGTACTAAGAGAAACAACTGCAAACGAAATCTATTACACTATAATGAACTTAAAAACTCGTACTCCTCACATAGATAATTTAAATATGTACATAAAACAATTGCAGATATCATCGCTACAATTTCACCCTTTCTGACAAATTAATCCTTCGAAAAAGAAACATTTCCGAATAAATTAAATTATAATATGGTCATAGTGATACATAAAAATAAAGAATCAAAGATGAACATACACAATTACCGTCAGAATATTATCATCCCCGTGCTAATAAAAATAATAAAATAAATCTATAAAAATGTCATGCTGATAAGCAAAGCTTTCCTTTGTTATACGGTTGCAAACAATAAACTCCAATCATCTATAATATAATCGAGACGGGTTGATGATAATAATAATAATAATAATAAGTGCAGAGCCCAAACGGTCAGGAGTTGGAAGCTGAAATTTGGTACACAGTTAGGGTACGTCACGAAAACGCACACTAAGAAGGGATTTTTCGAAATGCCCTCCTGGGGGGAGAGGGACAGGATTAAGCTTAACACTTCCATCAACAATAGAAGTGTTAAATAACAATGGCGGTGTTAGGTAACAATGGAAGTGTTAAGTAACAATGGAAGTTTTAAGTAACAATGGTGTTGTTAAGAGAAAGCGACGTGCAAGATTTACAGGCGCAGATGCAGTTCTTTCGTTTTTGCGGGAAATCGAACATATTTTTAGAACCATCTAAAAGTTCTCTAATTAATCTGAAAACAAGGGGACTCAATTCTTGCATTCTGTGAAAACGGGTAAGGTTGACTGTAACGTAATAATCTTTATCTTAGTTATCGTTACTTTTGCCCGAGCAACGCCGGGCCCACCTGCTAGTATCTTAATAATTTTTAGCCATTTGTACGACCATTTTTATCATCCAGTTTTATTTATTCACAGTAAAAAAGCCACCTAAATCATATCTTCCCATTCAGTCACAGCGAGGGACAATATAGCGTCCACTCCCGTCGGAACATCGCTCCGTTCAGCGCAGCGAGGGTCGATATTAAAGCTCCGACACCGGTAGCGACAGTACTCTGTTTAAACTATAAAGTAGAATAAAATGACTCACATTATTAATTGTATTTTGACCTTTCTCCAATTTGCCAATTTTGTAGTAACTGTGTTCGTATTTTGCTGCCGTCATTTTCGAAATCCTGGGAAATTTGTTTTCATTGGAATTTTTCGAATTCCTCATTTCTGTTGTGGGTTTTTGTTTTCTTTCATTATTTCTTCTTAATTTTTATTCTAAACTTTTCAAAAAAACATAGAATTGAATGATTTTAATTAATGAAAAATTTTGAAGAACGATTCCACGAGGACGAGTTCAACAATGGTTTAATTTCATTGTTGATCTGTTAACAATTGTTTAAATATTGCATTGTTGTAATGACGTCACGAATGACGTCCACAGGCGTTTAGTCTTATAATTCGTACAAAATTTAGATATTTGAAAAATAAAATATTATATTTTATTTATGGAAGTTTAAATGACACAGATAACTTTATAGAGATCGGTATTTATTGTTAATCGCTATCCGGGTTTTGTCAGACCTATTGTAAAGTTTATCGTGGAAGCTGAATATTAATGTTTCCTGTAATTTGTTGGTTTTTTGGAAATGAAAAGGATAACATTAATTGTTTGTGGAATTCTCGATTGTGTTGATTCCGTTCTCATAATGGTTTTAAACACTAGAAGTAGACGTCCGAATGGCCGGGCTAAACAGGTGGCAGCCTACCGTTCTGGGGGATCCGTGATCGTATCGGGACTAGGTCAAAAAATCCCCAAAAATTTTTTGCGGTAGTCCGTTCGAATATGTCGGTTCCTGCCTCTCACTACCGGCAGCCCCTTGTGGCTAGGCCCACAATGGGGCTGCCGGTAGTGAGGGGCATCATGTCCATTATGGGCACAAACCCATAATGGACTTGATGAAAAAGGCCCTCTTAGTGTCCTCGGAGCAGAAAGAGTTTTAAAAAAAACACTAGGAGTCATCATCCTCTCTCAATTCACTACCCTATATTCATAATTTATATTGATTCTACTTTCTCTGTGACAGAAGAGAATATCGTGACAATTTTGAGTTATTTTTTCTATGCCTAGAAGATATTGGTTCTGTGATTTGGTTAGTATTTTAAATCATTAAATTGTGTAACGTTGTCTGACGAAAACATGGCTTTTTCTAGCAAGCCCATTATGGGTTTGGTCAGGCCCACAACGGGGAGGCAGGGGTGGCGAGGGACGGGCCCGGCGTTTCAAAACAGACCTCTCCCCGAAGAATTCCTGGAAATTTTCGACCCGTCCGGATTCGATACTGGGTGCCCCAAAGCGATAGGCTGCCACCTTAACCACTCGGCATCCAATTGTCTATAAATGTGACTAAAGTCTGAAACTATCAAACTTAAATAAAGTTAAAAAATTATGATCGTAATATTTAAACTTCACGCAATTTTAATTTGGCATTAAGGATTTTATACGAAAAACACCCAAAACGTACTAAACTGGACAATAAAGTTTTATGATTAATGTTTTGTTTCATTCCTATTCCCATTTGTCGCAGGTATATCTCTCCCGTATAGCAAGGTCTAACTAACTCATACTCCCATAGTGAAACGGGATATATAGACCATTCGTATATTGTTTTGTTAATTAATAACAAATTTGTTTATGTGTCTTTTACATTTACACTATTACTTATTATTAGCAAATGTTACCAGCATACTATAGTATAATTTATTCATCGGGTATTGCTATAAATAAGAAAAATACAGCAAATTTTAGAAAGATGGCCAATGATATGTAGAACCGTTATATGAAATATTTTATTTTCATACTATCTGAAAATAATGAAAAATGGTTACATTAATTATTACATTTAATGGTTTTAGTAACACAATATCGGAAACAATACACACACGCGGTGACATTGCACAAAATTCGAAATGTTTTCATCATATCGTAAAAATACAGAATAAAAAGTAAACACGTCATTTCTATTGTATTTGTACGTGGTAGGATAGAAAAGTTCGAGGACGGCTTATAGATAATGCTTTGAGTAGTTTAAATCACCTTCGAAGCAATCCTCTTAGTCGACGATACATCGTTTTCCAGCGCTGGTACAGCTTTACTGTAAGCCTTCCTTTCAACTGCATGTTTCACGTCACACTGATTTTACCTCATTTGATAACTGAAAACGACCTGAAATCGTTTCCATATTTTTGAGTCATCGTGTCTTTCATATTTTATTTTTTTCACGTTATTAATAATGAGTCACTTATCACTAAGTATAGGAAACTTAAAACGAATAGGCTTACGAAACTTATATACCAGGTATATTAAGTAAAATAAAAAATGTTTTTCTGTAAAACTTTGTAATATTTCTGTAGTGCCAGTATAATAAGTCCTGGTAATAGAAGATACGTTATTATAGACGAAAATTTATATTTTAGTAAGAAAAAANATAGCAGTGTAGACTCAAAATTCGTATATAAATAATAATAATAATTTATAGTATTATTTGTTTTATTGCGATCAATCGATTTCTTAATCCAACAAAAAATGAGGCTCTGTTAGACTTCAATAAGCCCTAGGCCCCGAAAAACTTAGATCCGCCCCTGTCTTAAGGGAAAACGAATCGAAATTATTTTAATCGTAAACACCAGAAATTAGAGAGAAGTGGCCAAAGATTTGACAGGCTATATTTAGACTTCCTACCCATCACACAAAGAGCAATTTAGAGAATAATTTTCTGCGGAAAACGGGAATTCGAATACGAAATAAAAATAGATAAAAAGTATTTTACTTTAGATACATTTCAAATATTCGAGCCTCAAAATTTATTAATTATTACAAAAAATATTTCGTTTCAATTTTCTTACGTTGAACTTTGAATTTCGGCAGTTGATCGAAGGGAAGAAGTTAAAAATGATTCCCTAAGCCAACAACAAAATATAGCATAATTGTTCTTAGGGAAGATAAAGCGTAATAACTTATTTTAGTTGCTAATGAATGGTAAAGAAGCAAGGGGTGGGAATTGGTCAAAAATGAAAATTTTATAGAACTAGAACTACAACCAAAATAATAAACAAATTTAAATAAAGAAAAATGTATATGTACGAAAGAAAAACAATTTATATAGGATTAATCAAAAAGCGGGACACCCATTTTAAAAATTAGATGGAAAACTCGTGAACCGGGTGGAAAATATAGATCGTTAGAAGATTTTCGCAATTGTGCTTTGTACAACTTATAACAATATCTTGAAAGGAAATTACACAGTGGGCCGTACTCGAATAACAGAATAACACTGGCAGACCAGTTAATTAATTAACCGAACGTTAAGCGCGGAGAGAACACCAAGGATTCGTTCGAGTTTAAATGAAATCATACTCAATCACCTCGATCTATACATTGAAGTATAAATAATTGTACATAAAGCAATTGCAGATATCATCGCTACAACTTCATTCTTTCTGACAAACTAATCCTTAAAAAAAGAAACATTTCTGAATAAATTAAATTATAATATGGTCATACTGATACATAAAAATAAAGAATCAAAGAGCAACTTAGAAAATTACCATCCGATTATTATCACCCCCATGCTGGTAAAAATAAAATAAATCATCTATAAAAATCTCATGCTGATAATCAAAGCTTTCCTTTGTTATACGGTTGCAAACAATAAACTTCAATCATGTCTTGATAATTTTTAGCATTTGCACAACGATTTATATCATCCAGTTTTATTTATCCACTGTAAAAATAGCCACCTAAATCATATCTCCCCATTCGGTCGCAACGAGGGTCGATATTAAAGCCCCGACATCGGTAGCGATAGTATTCTATTTAAACTATAAAGTAAAATAAAATTACTTACATTTTTAATTGTATTTCGACATTTCCGGAATTTGCTAATTTTGTAGCAGCTTTGTCCACATTGTGCTGCCGTTCTTTTCGAAATTTATTTTCATTGGAATTTTTCGAATTCCTCGATTTTGTTTGTGGGTTTTCATTTCTTTCTTTACTTCCTCTTAATTTTTATTCTAAACTTTTCAATAAAAAAACATAGAATTGAATGATTTTCATTTATTAATGGAAAATTTTGAAGAACGATTCGACCAGGACGAGTTCAACAATGGTTTAATTTCATTGTTGATCTGTTAACAATTGTTTAAATATTGCATTGTTGTAATGACGTCACGAATGACGTCGTCGGCGTTTAGTCTTATAATTCGTACAAAATTTAGATATTTGAAAAATAAAATATTATATTTTATTTGTGGAAGTTTAAATGACACGGATAACTTTATAGGGATTGGTATTTATTGTTAATCGCTATCCGGGTTTTGTCAGACGCAAAGTTTATCGTGGAAGCGAAATAATAAAATTATAAGTTGGCCTTCAAAATATTGAAAATTGCTTTGAGCAAGAGGATTGATTTGAAGGTGATAGTTTTAAACTATTTAAAGCAAGCAACTATAAGCTTTTGTATCCTACCACGTACAAATACAATAGACACGACGTGTTCGCTTTTTATTCTCTATTTTTGCACTGTGATGAAAACATTTCGAGTAATATGTAAATAAATTGGGAGATAAAAGGGGAGTTACTATACTTCGAGTCTGTTCTTTTCTCGGTCCGAAGGATCATCATAAAATCGAAATTTTTATTCGCTTTTATACAGACACGAAACACCAGAATATTACATTTTTCAATTCATATTACTATCAACACGAGTGTATATGCAAGGATTGATCCGTCTTTTTCGCGACAGGGAGGCGCAAAAATGACGAAATTCGCTGAAAAATCCAAACGTTTTACATTAAATTTCGTGGCGACGCAACAATAAAACTCTGATAATTTGTTGCGAGCTGTTTAATTTTTCTGTTCGTGTGATTAAAATTGGTTTATTTCAAGCGTTTTCTGAGTTTTGCACCATTTGCAGTGATTTCATCGGTAAGTTTCTAAATCAGAAACTTTCTAAATCAAGGTATTTTTGCACATTGTTCAGCCGAATATCACAATTAGCGACAATGAATTTTTGACAAAGCTGCATTTAGATAACAATTGATCGTTTTGGTCAGAGAGACTACGAATGGGGTCTTTCCGCTTATTTTGGAGATACTTTTCACCCTTTTTATGGTTAATTTTCGTTAAACCCAAATCCCATCGAATTGTTAAAGATGTGTAATTGTTAAAGCAAAATGGGAATTAATAAATACAATGAATTGTTATTTCCCGTTACGGTTTATATCTCTTATGAAATTCGCGCCGCTTTAATTAATTAAAAATGGTTGCAAAGATTAAAATTACTATATTTAATAATTACAGATTTTATCATAATATTGATTTGTGACTTTGGAACTTTTATTTCAATTAAAATCTTTTATCGTAAATCTTTACTGCATTTGAACATGAAATATCTATATATTTCTTACTTACAATTTAGATGAAATTAAGACAATAGAAATATTTCTTAATTAATGCAAGTTCCGTTTTCACAACATTCGCTCATGTTTCTTTGCAGAATGGATAACTTCAAAAAATTAAAGGAGTGGCACACCTCGGGCCAGGGCCGTGCCGAGCCCGAGGATGAGGTCTCGTCTTCGCCTGGTGTAATACGGATGGTACCGAAAGGTGCGGAGGAGGAGTCGCGTACACCCGACATCAAACGGGTGGTCGTCGTAACTCCGGACGACAGCGCCTCGTCTCTCATCCATTAACTGGAGCGGCGATATCCCGAAGTTGAGGGATGGACGATGGAGACGAACGGTCACGTGAGACGGCACTGGACAGAAAGGAGTCCGAAAAAGCCGTGGTGAAGCGCAAAAGGCCTTGGTGGAAAAGGTTTTCTGCTGCTTAAAAAAGTAACACTCTTTCTTCCGAGCCTTCTTGCGAGGATTTCGACTTTCCACCGAATGTGACACAGCCACCCGGAAGTGACCTTTCATCCGTCTATGACACTTTTACCCGGAATTGATCTTTTACCCGGCTACGATTTAATCAACCGGACTTGACTTTCCATCCCAATTTACTGACGGAGTATCCGTCAGTAAATTGTATGCACTTCCACTTCGTTTAAAGTGCATAGAAGTGACAACGAAACATTAAGCAGTGTTCTCGTGTTTAACACGCGTTACGCTGTTGTTTAAACGACTATAACTGGCCAAAACAACTTATAATATTTCTACTAGTAAAACATTTCACCACAGAATAACGGAAGGAAACGATTTCCATCTTGAACTTTAACATTGCAGTGGATATATGTCTAAAGCAAAACTATAATTTGTTGAATTTACTGGTTATAGCTGTATATTCGTTTGTGAATGGTTGTCTCTTTAATCGGACTTATTCTTTCAGTAGACTATCTTACAGCATCAATGCATTTCGAACTGGTTTTATATTTCCAGTTCTTTTCACAGAACTATAATTACTCCAACAGTTAAAACTGTACATGGAATTTTCACCATTGTATATAAATTCTTATACTTAATAAAACTTATTGAATTTAATACTAACAGTTTAAAGATTCGATATTTATTGAAGTTACGCAATTTTAGATTAATTTAAAATTAATAAGAATGTTTCTGACAGTTATGACGGAAAATAAAGTGTACATGATTCATAACGAATAAAAAAAAAATTCAAATTTACTGAGCAAAATATAATTTTAAAAAGTTGGATGCTTGTAGAAAAACAATGGTATTAAAAATAAAATCATATTAAACCGAGGTCTGGCAGCACATTTTATAAATACGTTTTTAACATCAGAAAAATCCTAAAAAAATACATCTACAAAAAGCTATATTTGCATAAAAATATTATGCCTGTTCGTTTTAAATTTCCTATACTTAGTAATAAGTGACTCATTATTAATGACGTGAAAAAAGTAAAATATGAAAGACACGATGACTCAAAAATATGGAAACGATTTCAGGCCGTTTTCAGTTATTAAATGAGGTAAAATCAGCATGACGGGAAACATGCAGTTGAAACGAAGGATTACAGTAAAGCTTCCACAAGCTGTACCAGCGCTGGAAAAAGATGTATCGTCGACTAAGAAAATTGCTTTGAAGGTGATTTAAACTATTCAAAGCATTATCTATAAGCCGTCCTCTAACTTTATCCTACCACGTAGAAATACAATAGAAATGACGTGTTTACTTTTCATTCTGTATTTTTGCGATATGATGATAACATTTCGAATTTTGCGCGATGTCGCCGCGTGTGTGTATTGTTTCCGTAATTGTGTTACTAAATTCATTGAATGTAATAATTAATGTAACCATTTTTCATATTGCAATATGTAAATTATTCAATTCATTATTAGAACTTTAATAAAGAATTTAAAGAATATATACATTGATATACAGTAATACCCAGAACTTACGCGATAGGTAGGACAGAGCGATAACCACATAAGTCGAATTCGCGTAAGTCGGGGTATAATTTTGCATATAAATACATACAAATAATTTTTAATTGGGGCCGGAGACTAAAGAAAACAATAATTTAGAAAAAAATGTTTAATTAATAAAACCTTAGATAATACATATGTATAACAAATTTTGTTATTATACAATTTTTCACATTTACTTGATTATCACACCATAATTTTAACATTGTTTCCATCTCAGTGATAATACCATAATGTTTACGAATGATGCTTGAATTTAAAGATTGAGCATTTTTCGTAGCTTCGAGAATTTTTTATTTACCTTTTATAATTGTTCTGACTGTCAATTCCAGTAGATCAAACTTATTTGCCAATTCACAANTGTACTTCGTATAAGTTTACCTCATTGAACCGAAGAAATAAACTGCAGATAATAGTGGTTGGTGCAAAAGAGAAAAATACCACTTGTATATTAAACTTTTCCCTCGTTTCTATAATCCTTAGTGATTTCATCTTGGCTAGTATCGCTGTCTGGATCAGAGTAATAATTAATCCAGACCTACACCGTAGGCTGATACCCGAAAGTATTGCAATTGGGTTTATTTGACACCATTGAAATTTCGTTGATTTATTAAACGATTATTGTGAATGTGTTCGATACATTCTTTCTTAACCCGAATAGAACAGCAGAGATTAAATTTATTAATATTTATTTAATATTCAAATTTTAAATTATTTTCATATAATATTAATCATCAACTTGCATGATAACGAGTACGTTGTTTATCAAATTAGTTTTTTGTCTAAAGAGTTTTAAAAAGTTTGAAATGAACGTACCCTTCTATAGGATGAGCTGATCCAAGTACTGTTTGTGTTGTTATTAATGTAAAACCTCCACAACAGCTATTTTTCCTGAATATTGCTACCTGATTAAATATATTTACATCTGTAAGGTAATTCATTATATCTGATCTTTAATGAACGAGTTTAAATGAGTAAACATACCATATATGGAAATTCTCCATCATTAGCAATTTCACCTCCAACAATCCTCCGTTGTCTTCCTAAAAATGTATTAAATTATTTCATAAATATGGAATTATTATCTGAAAAATACAATGTTTTCTCTTCTACCTGACTTAGTTTCATTTTTCTCGTGAACTGACAGGGTGTATATGACATTTAGGAGGAAGAATAATAATCCAAATCTGTAATTTATAAGTATTCTAATTATAGATTCAGCCGTGTAAATAAATGCAGTGTACAGTGAATGAAACTCCACATCAATTTGTATTTCTCGACCTCTGCTCTGTGGGTATCGACATAGCCTTATAATTATATCTACCGTTTCATTGGCGAGGCCCCAAATAAGATCCAATATTACCGAAATACTGCTATAACTGTATATTGTATAACTGCCAAAAAATTCCTGGTGTTTTTTGACAGCCTGGATTCGATTCGTGGATTCCCTTAGTACGGAATCTTTCATTGGCTTTTGTGGATCAAGGATTTTTCGACTGCAATATCATAATGGTATAGAATTTGTGGCTTTTTATGGCCGAAAATATGTTGATGTCAGTACTAATTTCTTTAAATTAAATGTAAATTCTGTATTATATTAATTTAATACTTATCGTAGAATTCAAATAAAACTGATTTAACTCATTCGTTCAAAAATTTTGATATAAATCATACCTTAATATGTCTTTCATTTTATGGACGTGATTAAACGTTGATATCTGAAATAATAATGTAAATATTATATATACAGTTTTGCAAATGAGAATGTAAAACTTACGAAATAAATTCATAATCATTCTGCAACAGCAATAATCTCAATAATGAATAATATACAATGAATTATTAATCTGTAATACACTATGTATTACACAGTTTTCTTTTTAAAAGAATAATAAAAATTTTGTAGATCATAAATTTTATATATGCGTCACGATTTGCAATAAAAGTATTACAGAAACATTCGGGTAAAACATTAAAAAACGTGAACGTCGAACGTCGAGCGCTGCTTACAAGTAAGCAACGCTCGACGTTCGACGTTCACGTTTTACGGATGGAAACTTCGGCCGCAACCTCTCTATTGATTATTAACAATCTGTGACATGCCATAACAAGCAAAAATTTAAAAAAACTAGCTGGCTGAATGTTAATAAATAGAAATGTATTTTGCCCTTTGTAGATTGGTGTGAAAAAGAATAAATTCGTGGATATAAAAACGTAGAACGTAGAAGTTATCTAGCAACAAATGTGTGATTATAAAAGTTCTAAGTTTAAATACTTATTTTATATATATATATAATATACATGATGCATTTGGGAAATTAAAAAACTTTTACTTACCTTTCTGTTGCTTAAGTTACTGCGAAACTTCAATATTTGTGTGAAGTTAAATGCCTTTATTTATGCTGCAACACGGGGAAGTTAATATGTAACTTGTATTTATAATTATATCGTTTAAAAAATTTCAATGTATATATATTTAGAATGAAATTAAATACATTGTTTCTTTATTATAGATATGTCGTTAAAAACGCGATGGTGTTCGTAAAATAATATTCTTAGTATAATTGCTCTCTGTATCTTGAAATTGATACGTGTTTATACAATTGTAATAACTTCGTATAAATGCAGAAAAAGGGTGTTTAAAGATGATATTTGAAAATAGTTTTAAACATAGAATTTTTTTCAATTCTTTAAACAATTTCTATATACAGTCGACCCCCTATAACACTGTTGATAATTCCGTTTTATATGAATTCCACGTTGTACGAGTCACTTAGATTTTACAAATACGTGAGCCGTTCACAGACACGCATTTGTAAAATCTAAGTGACTCGTACAACGTGGAATTCATATAAAACGGAATTATCAACAGTGTTATAGGGGGTTCGACTTTGTATTAAAAGTGTTTAATAGAATAGGAAAAGCTGGTTAAAATAAACGAAGTACACTATATCTGAGAATCATAAGCTTTACTTCTGCTGTTGAAATGTCTGGCAGATACATTGTGAATAGGATCGTACTTTTCCATTATTTTTTATTTGCGGGATTTATATGTTTTTCAGGCATTAAAGCTGAAAGGCACATTAAACAATACAGATTATATATCAATTCGGTTGTACAAGCATTAAATAATACCGAGGATGTAAATCTGGATAAACCAATTGAAATCGTAAATTCTGAAATTACGTATATGATAATGACAACTGTACCCAGTCTACACTGTGAGTAAATCGTATAACAAAGAAATATCGCGTGAGTTTGTGTTAAATCCATTAAACAGGACAAAATAATAAATTATAAGATAGGAAAAATATGTAAATAGTCTGTATTGGGTTTCTTTATTTGTTTTCTACTTTCTAATATAACACTTATTGGTTACTGAATTATCCCTGCTTTTAAAAAGCGAACTGTTTTAAACAGAGGTGTCGTGACAGCCTTGTCTATCTCTCACTGATATTCGGGAGAGATGGATCATTTTTTATATGGGATTTAATACAGAAATAAGCAAAATTGTATGAGTAACGTCCGACTAGAATGCCGCATGTACTGTACATTACACTAATAGCTTCATGATAAATAAATGGCAATGAATGTGACTTTTTTAAAGCTCTTTCTGCCCTGTGGACAGTAAAAAGGCCTTTTTTAACAAGTCCATTATGGGTTCGGTTAGGTCCACAATGGATCGACAGGGTGGTGAGGAATGCAACCCGACCACCCCTGAAAAATTCTTGGGGATTTTTCGATCCGTCCGGTTACGCTCCCGGGTCGTCCAGAGCGGTAGGCTGCCACCTTATGACCGTAATATTTAAACTCGAAACAATTTTAATATGGCATAAATATTTTAGTGTGAAAAACATGTAAAACGTACTAAACCTGACAATATCGTTAATGTTTTGTTTCATTCCTATTCCCATTTTTCGCAGGTGTATCTCTCCTTTAAAGCTAGTCCAACTAACCCGCAGGTTTCATAGTGATATGGAATAGATAAACTACTCGTATATTGTTTTGTTAATTAATAACACATTTGTTTATGTGTCTTTCACATTTACACTATTACTTATTTGTTAGCATATGTCACCAGCATACTATAGTACAATTTTTTCATCGGGTATTGCAATAAATAAGAAAAATATAGAAATGTTTATAAAGGGGTCATCTCTCCCGGATTTACTATATAATTTCTACATTCTATCCTCTTTCTAATGGTTAAAATTACTACTGAAATATATATACATAAATTTTATACTTGTTTTTTACTTAAGATTTGTTAACATATCATCTAGGTATGAATAATTTCAGGTTTTAGAGATTGATGTCTAATTTGTCAGTAATTAAAGTCAATAGGTAAACAAACCAATAAGTAATTTAAAACAGCAATAAAAGCCCCCCCTTCTGGTACCAACCAGAAGGGGGGGGGCTTTTATTATCTGAACCAAATTGAGCTGTAATTTAAAATATTCGTGGACCTATAAATAAATGTCGTCCGTCCGTTCGTCTATTCTTTCTTAATCTGAAGAACGGAGTTAGATATGACTCCTTTCAGGGAGAGATTTTTGAATTGAAATCAGTAAATTGATAGCAACAGAATCCCAGCGGCCATTAATTAACAGGAAAAGTATTATTTACAGAGGCAAAAACACTACAAATTTGTGGAGGAGAGCATAAATTATAAATTAATTAATGTATTTATATTTCTTATATATCTTATGTTAGTTTTCCTTCGGTATTAGCTACCCGTCCTTGTGATTTAATCAGATAATGTTTACTAACTTCTCTATGTCTTTCTGTATCAATTTCTTGTTCTTCTGTACTTTGGATTAGATTGCTTATTAATTTGTTCTATTTACTTACGTCATTACGTAACTCGTCTACGATCTATTTGCTTGATACTTTAGTTGATCTTTCTGAGGAAATTCTAGAACTTCAACTGCTTATTGACGATGTATGGGATTCATTATAGAAACGTCTGAATGTACTTGAACTCAGATCCATATGAGCTCTTTCCTTCGCAAGAATCTCTCGATGTTTCAGATAAAATAGTATTTCGGGTGTTTCGTATTCATTTAAAAAAAAAAAAAATTATACAAAAATCAATTTTAAATTTATGCCATCGACCTCAGACGAATTATGAAAATTTCACGTGACTATCTCCGTACTATCCACGTATTTATGACTTTTGTTTAACAAGTAAATCTTTAAAATTCCTTACAATTTAATATTATTTACAAAACTAAACTTACTTATAAATATTTTATTGTTTTTCTTTGTTTATTCTTTCTGTCTTGTAAACACTAATACTAAATATTCTCAAATTGAATTATTCAAATCTCTGAGTGAGAGCTCCTGACTCAAAGAAAAATTGGACATTGCTCGGAGGTTGAAAAAATAGACGTTGTTTAGAGATTAGAGACAGCCATTATTGAAGAGTCAACTGTATTTTAATGAAATATTTAATTTATTTTATATTTTATTCATAATTAAATTCTTTCTTTCAGAGATTCATTTCACTGTCGATGATTCGGCATATTCTCCATTTAAGAAAGTGTTTTCTAAGTGCATTACAGTTATTAATTGCATACGTCATGTAATGAATATCGAAAATTAATTATCTTTGATTATATAAGATTTGATTATACAGTAGAGCGTCGTTTATCCGAAGGTCGGTTATCCGAAGGAATTCCAGTCGACAAATTTAAATTTTCGCCAGTGCTGTGGCGCTGTAATCTTTGGCTATGTCTTCGGCTACTCAAATATTTTACGTTTTTGATACTAAATTGACTTCTGANAAGTATAAAAATTTATATACAATGGTGGAAATTCCATGTACAATTTTAACTGCTGAAGTAATTATAGTTCTGCTTTAGACATATATCCACTGCAATTTTAAAGTTCAAGATGGAAATGGTTTCCTCCCGTTATTCTGTGGTGAAATGTTTTACTAGTAAAAATATTATAAATTGTTTTGGCCAGTTATAGTCGTTTAAACAACAGCGTAACGCGTGTTAAGCACGATAACAGTGCTGAATGTTTCATTGTCACTATTGCCACAGTAGATGCACTTCTATGCACTTTAAACGAAGTGGAAGAACGAATCTCGAATGTTGTCCAAGTATCCGTCAGTAAATTGGGATGGAAAGTCAAGTCCGATTGATTAAGTCGTAGCCGGGTAAAAGACCAATTCCGAGTAAAAGTGTCATAGTCAAGTGAAAGGTCACTTCCGGGTGGCTATGTCACATTCGGTGGAAAGTCGGAATCCGCGCAAGAGGTCTCGGCAGAAAGAGTGTTACTTTTAGCAGCAGAAAAACAACCTCTTCCACCGAGGCCATTTGCACTTCACCACGCTTCTTCGGATTCTTTTCTGTCCAGTGTCGTCTCCACCGTCCATCCCTCAACTTCGGGATATCGCCGCTCCAGATAATGGACGAGAGACGAGGCGCTGTCGTCCGGAGTTACGACGACCACCCGTTTGACGTCGGGTGTACGCGACTCCTCCTCCACATCTTTCGGAAGCACCCGTATTACACGAGGCCAAGACGTGGCGCCGTCCTCGGACTCGGCATGGCCCTGGCCCGAGGTGTGTTATTCTTTTAACTCTTTGAAATTATCCATGCTGCAAAGAAAAATGAGCGAATGTTGTGAAAACAGAACTAGTATTAATTAAGAAATATTCCCATTGTCTTAATTTCATCTATTGATAAATTGTAAGTAAGAAATATATAGATATTTCATGTTCAAATGCAGTGAAGATTTATGATAGAAGATTGTAGAAAATGGTCGTTTTAATTCAAATAAAAGTTTCAAAGTCACAAATCAATATTATGATAAAATCTTTAATTATCAAATATAGTAATTTTAATCTTTCAAACGATTTTAATGTTCGATATATAATTTAAAAACCAGTCTATACAAATTACACAACACAAAGTATTTGTGAAAATAGAACAATTCTAATTAATTAAAGCGGCNAATTTTACTCGTCATAAAACAATAAATGTTTGTCAAATTTTTATTCACAAAAATGCAGTTTCGACTGCTTTTTATTTTATAAAATCCGTCTTCTTGCGCCACCAGAGGGCCTTTTAAACAATAAATAGTCTGTTAGTGCTGGTTAGAAGTAGTCCAAATTCAATACGAACGTTTGTTTCTTGAAAATTTGATCACAATTTAAATACAGTATTTATTTTTAATATTAGCGATATGTCATCGAAAATACAACGTGTTGTATTATCATTAAAAGACAAATTAAAGTATTTGTTTCGATTATCCGAATTTCTTCTTATCCGGACTACCTTCATCTACAATTAGTCCGGATAATCGAGGTTATACTGTATTTAATGTTGCAAACGTGGTTTTTAATTAATACCATCGTTTTATAAGTTGGAAGAAATCAATTAACCTGAAATTTCAGATATTCGGATTTTTATATCCGAATATCTGAAATTTCATTTGTTTTACGTGAAATTTCATTTGAAACACGTGTTTCAAATGGAAAAACAAATTATAGTTTAATTGAATAATTTTAATGTCGATAGTTCGCATTTTTCTTGTCTTTTTTTTACTCCAGATATTACGAAAATAAAATATTTCATATAACGGTTCTACATATCATTCCCTCACCACCCCTGCCTCCCTGTTGTGGGCCTGAAAGAACCAATAATGGGCTTGCTAGGAAAGCCATGTTTTCGTCAGACAACGTTACACAATTTAATGATTTAAAATACTAACCAAATCACACAACCAATATTTTCTAGGCATAGAAAAAATAAACCAAAATCGTCACGATATTCTCTTCTGTCACAGAGAAAGTAGAATCAATAAAAAATTATGAAAATAGGGTAGTGAAGCGAAGGAGGGTGATGACTCCTAGTGTTTTTTTTAAACTCTTTCTGCCCTGTGGACACTAAAAGGGCCTCTTTCATCAAGTCCATTATGAGTTTGGCCAGGCCCACAATGGGGCTGCCGGTAGTGAGGGACAGGGACCGACATATACGAAGGGACTATCCCGAAAAATTTTTGGGGATTTTTCGACCTACTCCGGATACAATCACAGATTCCCCAGAACGGTAGGCTGCCACCTTTTTAGCTCGGCCATTTGGATGTCTACTCCTTGTGTTTAAAACAATTGTGAGAACAAAATCAACACAATCGAGAATCCCACAACAATTAATGTTATCCTTTTCATTTCCAAAAAACCAATAAATTACAGGAAACATTAATTTAAGATTGCAGGATGATGAAATTAAGAGACAGGAAAGACGGACAATTTTTAAAGAGATATAGCTTACAATGTTCTATCGTAAATCGCGTGTATTTGTGTATTACACAGATGAAAATTTGTGGCCAGTTTTGTGAACAGTCAAGATCCAGCGACCTGTTATCAGTGCTTTTATTCACTCCACTACTGGTGTAGCTCCCAATAATGTTAGAATTAATGTATAGTTTTTGGTACTATATTGTTATTTTTTATTTTTTGCTTTTAAAGACAACCGTTTTTAGGGTTGATAGACTAATTCCCGAAATACATACAAATTTCGCAAATAAAAAATAAAAGAAAAGTATGTCCCTATTCATAACGTATTTGCGAGACATTTCAACAACAGAATTAAACTCATGACTTGCAGATGTAGTGTACTTTGCTCAGGCCCGCCGTAAGCGGGCATGCAAGGCGTGCACCGCACGCGGGCGGCACGTCCAGGGAGGCGGCAAATCGAGCGATCAATCACGTAATATTCATTGTCATAATACCCACTCTACTTATAGCATAAGAAATGTCTTCGCATGGAGAAAAAATCCGACCGGCGCGCAATTACTATATTCTTATTTATATTATAGCGTTAACAGCGCCTCTATTGGCATTTATCAGAATTAAGATGCAATGCGAAACGTCTGTCGGCAGGTTGAACCATCTGGCGGCCANTTTTTTTACTCCAGATATTACGAAAATAAAATATTTCATATAACGGTTCTACATATCATTCTTTCACCACCCCTGCCTCCCCGTTGTGGGCCTGACCGAACCCATAATAGGCTTGCTAGAAAAAGACATGTTTTCGTCAGACAACGTTACACAATTTAATGATTTAAAATACTAACCAAATCATAGAACCAATATCTTCTGGGCATAGAAAAATAACTGAAAATCGTCACGATATTCTCTTCTGTCACAGAGAAAGTAGAATCAATAAAAAATTATGAATATAGGGTAGTGAAGTGAGAGAGGGTGATGACTCCTAGTGTTTTTTTTTAAACTCTTTCTGCCCTGTGGACACTAAAAGGGCCTCTTTCAGCAAGTCCATTATGAGTTTGGTCAGGCCCACAATGGGGCTGCCGGTAGTGAGGGACAGGGACCAACATATACGAATGGACTATCCTGAAAAATTTTTGGGGGTTTTTCGACGTAGTCCGGATACAATCACGGATCCCCCAGAACGGTAGGCTTCCACCTTTTTAGCTCGGCCATTTGGCTTGTGTTTAAAACCATTGTGAGAACAAAATCAACACAATCGAGAATCCTACAAACAATTAATGTTATCCTTTTCATTTCCAAAAAAACCAATACTGTACATTACAGGAAACATTAATTTAAGATTGCAGGATGATGAAATTAAGAGACAGAAAAGACGGACAATTTGGAAAGAAATATTCCTGCAATGTTCTATGGTAAATCGCGTGTATTTGTGTATTACACAGATGAAAATTTGTGGCCAGTTTTGTGAATTGTCAAGATCCAGCGACCTGTTATCAGTGCTTTTATTCACTCCACTGCTGGCGTAACTCCCAATAATGTTAGAATTAATGTATAGTTTTTCGTACTAAATTGTTATTATTTTTTTTTTGCTTTTAAAGACCATCGTTTTCAGGGTTGATGGACTAATTCTCGAAAAACATACAAATTTCGTAAATAAAAAATAAAAGTACGTCCCTATTCATAATGTATTTGCGAGACATTTCAACAACAGATATAAACTCATGACTCGCAGATGCTCAGGCCCGCCGTAAGTGGGCGTGCAAGGCGTGCACCGCACGCGGGCGGCACGTCCAGGGGGGCGGCAAATCGAGCGATCAATCACGTAATATTCAAAGTCATTGTCATAATATCCACCCTACTTATAGCATAAGAAATGTCTTCGCATGGAGAAAAAATCAGACCGGCGTGCAATTACTATATTCTTATTTATATTATAGCGTTTACAGAGCCTCTATTGGCATTTATCAGAATTAAGATGTAATGCGAAACGTTTGTCGACAGGTTGAACCATCCGGCAGCGCCCGAAAGCCAAGTACAGTCGACCCCCCTATAATTACGGTCCCTATAATTACGATTCCTATAAAACTACGAAAAAATTGCGACCGGTATCCGTAAAAAACAGTAAAAATTCCCTATAATTACCTCAAACGTCATCGGGCAGCCGAACTACTTTTCCGCCGTCCGTAGCGCCACGCTACGGAGAGATTTCTATCGTCTGGACAGTATTATATAAATTATATATAAATTAGGTACTGTACATATAATTATATATTAATTATATATAAATTAGG
>NW_019392624.1:135741-160639 GCF_000671375.1 Centruroides sculpturatus
ATTCGTGCATAATGGGGGTTGCGTCTCGATAGCTATAAGGGTGCGGGAGATATGGGGCTTAAAGTGGTTGAAAGTGGTTTTTTATTTCGAATGTTTTGTTCGAATTTGTTGGAATTTAATTCGAACAATATTCGAATTCGAATTCGAATATTGTTCGAATCGTTCTATAATCGAACCAATATTCGAATTCGAATTCGAATATTGGTTCGATTATAGAACGATTGTAAACGTTCCAGAAACGTTGAAAATAGTTCGTTTGACTGGACGTGAACAGGAGACGTTCAGAAATAGAATCGGGACCAGGTCTCTAATCAGTCTGAAAACGGGGGACCTAATTCTTGCATTCTGTGAAAACGGGTAAGATTGGCTATAATGTAATTATCTTAATATTTACTATCGTTACTTTTTGCCCACAAATAAAAACCCAGTGAAGCGAGTCCTTGCAGCTAGATTTTAAATTACTTAGAAAAACAGTCTTTTATATATATATATATAACTATTACATACAAATAATAACCCAGCGAAGCGGGTCCTTGCACCTAGTTAAGTATAAAAATTTATATACAATGGTGGAAATTCCATGTACAATTTTAACTGCTGAAGTAATTATAGTTCTGCTTTAGACATATATCCACTGCAATTTTAAAGTTCAAGATGGAAATGGTTTCCTCCCGTTATTCTGTGGTGAAATGTTTTACTAGTAAAAATATTATAAATTGTTTTGGCCAGTTATAGTCGTTTAAACAACAGCGTAACGCGTGTTAAGCACGATAACAGTGCTGAATGTTTCATTGTCACTATTGCCACAGTAGATGCACTTCTATGCACTTTAAACGAAGTGGAAGAACGAATCTCGAATGTTGTCCAAGTATCCGTCAGTAAATTGGGATGGAAAGTCAAGTCCGATTGATTAAGTCGTAGCCGGGTAAAAGACCAATTCCGAGTAAAAGTGTCATAGTCAAGTGAAAGGTCACTTCCGGGTGGCTATGTCACATTCGGTGGAAAGTCGGAATCCGCGCAAGAGGTCTCGGCAGAAAGAGTGTTACTTTTAGCAGCAGAAAAACAACCTCTTCCACCGAGGCCATTTGCACTTCACCACGCTTCTTCGGATTCTTTTCTGTCCAGTGTCGTCTCCACCCTCCATCCCTCAACTTCGGGATATCGCCGCTCCAGATAATGGACGAGAGACGAGGCGCTGTCGTCCGGAGTTACGACGACCACCCGTTTGACGTCGGGTGTACGCGACTCCTCCTCCACATCTTTCGGAAGCACCCGTATTACACGAGGCCAAGACGTGGCGCCGTCCTCGGACTCGGCATGGCCCTGGCCCGAGGTGTGTTATTCTTTTAACTCTTTGAAATTATCCATGCTGCAAAGAAAAATGAGCGAATGTTGTGAAAACAGAACTAGTATTAATTAAGAAATATTCCCATTGTCTTAATTTCATCTATTGATAAATTGTAAGTAAGAAATATATAGATATTTCATGTTCAAATGCAGTAAATATTTACGATAGAAGATTGTAGAAAATGGTCGTTTTAATTAAAAGAAAAGTTTCAAATTCACAAATCAATATTATGATAAAATCTTTAATTATTAAATATAGTAATTTTAATGTTCGATATATAATTTAAAAACCAGTCTATACAAATTACACAACACAAAGTATTTGTGAAAATAGAACAATTCTAATTAATTAAAGCGGCACGAATTTCACAAGGGATATAAACCATAACGGGAAATAACGATTCATTGTATTTATTAATTCCCATTTTGCTTTAACAATTACAAATCTTTAACAATTCTATGGGGTTTGGGTTTAACGAAAATTAACAATAAAAAGGGTGAAAAGTATCTCCCAAAATGAACGGGAAGACCCCATTCGTCGTCTCTGTGACCAAAACGATCAATTGTTATCTAAATGCAGCTTTGTCGGAAAATCATTGCCGCTAATTGTGACATTCGCTTTAACAATGTGCAAAAATACCTAGATTTAGAAAATTCGTGGTCTGAACTTACCGATGAAATCGCTGCAAATGATGCAAACTCAGAAAACGCTTGAAATAAACCAATTTTAATCGCACGAACAGAAAAATCAAACCGCTCGCAACAAATTGTCAGAGTAGTATTGTTGTGAAATTTAATGTAAAACGTTTGGATTTTTCACCGAATTTCGTGATTTTTGCGCCTCCCTGTCGCGGAAAAGACGGATCATTCCTTGCATATACATTCGTGTTGACAAGTAATATGAATTGAAAAATGTGATATTCTCGTGTCTGTATAAAGGCGAATAAAAATTTCGATTTTATGATGATCCTTCGGACCGAAAAAAGAATAGACTCGAAGTATAGTAATCCCCCCTTTTATCTACCAATCTATTTACATATTACTCGAAATGTTTTCATCACAGCGCAAAAATAGAGAATAAAAAGCGAACACGTCGTGTCTATTGTATTTGTACGTGGTAGGATACAAAAGCTTAAGACTGTAAGCCATCTTTTCAACTACGTGTTTGCTGTCATGTTCTTTTAACCTCATTTGATAACTGATATCTTTGAGTCATCGTTTCTTCATATTTTCCATTTTTTCACATCATTAATTAATGAGTCATTTGTTACTAAGTAGAGGAAGCATTATTTAACACGAATAGGTTTAGTGTTTTTATGTACAAATTGCTTTTTGTAATTCTATAGTTTGAGTATTTTTCCACTAATGTTAAAAACGTATTTTTAGAATGTAATCGCGCAACTCGGTTTAATGTCATTTCATTCTTCATACGATTGTTTGACTACAGACTTGCAACTTTGTAAATAATGTGACTTTGGTTTATCTTTATTCCCAGGCATTTAATAAATTTCTGTTTTGGTGTTTCCCTGGCTGGCCAGGTGGAGTTTATCCGGGTTTCCTCCACCATTTTTCTCCCCTAATGGGGAGCCAGCTCCCCGTCAACTTAACAGACCTGCCGGAGGGCTGTAGCATATACCAGTAGTGATATTGCACCCCCTCAAAATTCACTATTCCAAATTTGTTGGAAGTCTTTAAATACGAGAACTACAATCTCTTTTTTATCTCGAGCATTTCTTTATATAGACACGAAATTTCCACGTCTTTATACCAACAATCTTACGTAATCATTTAATAAAATTCCTTTATAAATTTATGCCATACGTCTTGTATTAGGCCTGACAGTCCAGGATCTATATATATATATATNACAATCTCTTTTTTATCTCGAGCATTTCTTTATATAGACACGAAATTTCCACGTCTTTATACCAACAATCTTACGTAATCATTTAATAAAATTCCTTTATATTATAAATTTATGCCATACGTCTTGTATTAGGCCTGACAGTCCAGGATTTCTATATATTTTACGCAGAAAATTAAAACTAATGGAATTCAAAATTCAGATTCATTTCAGATTACTCAAAGAAAGAGAACGGAAAAGTTTTTATTCCATCAAAAATATATCTGATATTTTTTATTCATCTAAAACAATAATTAAATTGTTGTATTTTCAATATTTTAACGACCAATTTATCATTTTAATTTAAGATTGCAGGATGATGAAATTAAGAGACAGAAAAGACGGACAATTTGGAAAGAAATATTCCTGCAATGTTCTATGGTAAATCGCGTGTATTTGTGTATTACACAGATGAAAATTTGTGGCCAGTTTTGTAAACAGTCCAGATCCAGTGACCTGTTATCAGTGCTTTTATTCACTCCACTGCTGGCATGGCTCCCAATAATGTTAGAATTAATGTATAGTTTTTCGTACTAAATTGTTATTTTTTTTTTTTGCTTTTAAAGACAATCGTTTTCAAAGTTGATGGACTAATTCCCGAAAAACATACAAATTCTGCAAATAAAAAAGAAAAGAAAAGTATGTCCCTATTCATAACGTATTTGCGAGACATTTCAACAACAAAATTAAACTCATGACTCACAGATGTAGTGTACTTCGTTTATTTTAACCCCCTTTTCTTCTTAAATTTTTCTAACTTTTCATATATAGAAACAGTGTAAAGAACATTACCTTACGGAAAATTCTGTCTTTGAAAGTATTTGCAGAAATTATCTTTACAGATCCTTTTCCTTCATTTATACCAGGTTATTTTAGCTGTATAAACACGTATCAATTTCAGGATACAGAGAGCAATTATAGTAAAAATATTATTTTACGAACACTATCATGTTTTTAATAACGTATTTATAATAAACAAACAATTTATTTAATTTAGTTTGAAATATGTATACATTGAAACCTTCTAAACGATATAANTACTTCGCGTTGAATTTTCATCGATGTTAAGATTATTTATTAATTAAAAGTGTTAAGTTCATTGAACAATTTAAGAAATACATGAAGGAAAAAAATTGAAGAAAGTATTAAATTAAAATATTTTTTTCCATTCCACAACGGATTTTTTAGCTTTAACACACGCATTTAATTGTTGAACTAATAATTGTTTCCACATATCGAAATGTTTTTTCTAGTAAATTCGTTGTCAAAGTTTCCGTTGTTTATTTTCTTATTATTTTTACATGCGTGACTATTATGTCTTTCTCTTTATTACCGTTTTTTTTTTTTTTTAGATGAAACATTGGAGGTTTGCATTTCGTTTCTGCGCCATATATCGCCATAACACAAAACTAACTGTAACACGTGCAAACTAATTAAGGGGTAATGGAATTAAAGTTTGTTATTAAGAAGTTAGTCATCATTTGTTCACCAGAAGTTTCCTGTACCATAACCTCTCTGCACCTTGTAGTAATGCAACCTTCAAACTCCATCTTCCTCCTGTTATGTAACCCTTACGTCAAGCTACCTTGTAACATTATGAAGCCGCCTTATGCCTATCTCCTCTGCGCCCATTTAATTAACGTTTACTGATTATACCTTTACAGTAGTTTGTTTGTCTTGTATAATTTTAAGTATTATAACATTTTTATATTAATACCAACTGAAGTCTCGTAATCAAACCTATATTTTCGGGCAGTCCGGTCGGTTTATAGAATTTAAACAAAACTTAACCGTTCTACGGATAAACTTGTTTTAAATTTTATAAAATTAAAGAAAGTAAAAAAAAAAAAAAATTACAAACGCTTTAATCACAGACGATAATTTTGCTTCGACCGATATTTATTTACATTTTTCTGGAACGGAATATTTTGTCCGTTAGGTGGCTGGAAAGATTCGGGCCGGCGTGGCGTGTAATCGTCGAACTTCGAGTTTCGAATCGTCGAATTCCGTTTATGGGAAAATAAACTTTCGAAGAAATACGAATATTTCGAAAATATCGTATCAATTGTTGGGTGGACGTGGCGATTCCAAGTTATTTAGGCCGTGACCCCGGTANACAATGCACCAGCAAAGACTAAGTAATTTTGCTATAGTTTCAATTGAACATGAAATCTTAGACAGCTTGGATACAAGAAAATTGATAGCAGATTTTGAAAACATAAAGGCAAGAAGTGTTCAATTTCTGTAGATAAATATTTATATGGTTTTACACTTAAGTAAACAAAAATAACTTAGTAATAATAAATAGTTTTTCTTTGTATTTCTTTTCTTTTTTCACACCCTTATGAGACAATTCTAAAGAGCCTTTTTGGCAAGCTCAGCGTAGGTAGTCATAGTTAAACAGGGGGCGGCATAATCGGTATTGCACACGGGCGATCAAACAACTAGCGGTGCACCTGACTTTGCTTATTTTAACCCCTTTTTCTTCTTAAATTTTTCTAACTTTTCATATATAGAAACACTGTAAAGAATATTACCTGACGAAAAATTCTGTGTTTGAAAGTATTCGCAGAAATTATCTTTACAGATCCTTTTCCTTCATTTATACGTGGCTATTGCAACTGCATGAACACGTATCAATTTCAGGATACAGAGAGCAATTATAGTAAAAATATTATTTTACGAACACTATCATGTTTTTAATAACGTATTTATAATAAACAAACAATTTATTTAATTTAGTTTGAAATATGTATACATTGAAACCTTCTAAACGATATAATCTATATAAATTCAAGTTACATATTAATTTTCTCGTGCGCAGTATAAATAAAGCATTTAATTTTATTCAAATGTTTATCGATTAAAAGTTTCGCAGTAATTTAGGCGACAGAAAAGTAAGTAAAATTTTTAATAATTACTATGACTGGGGAGTGCCATAAGGACCGAAAATTTGACGATGTTAGTATAGACCAACGATGCCAAAACTGTGGCTCGCGAGCCGCTCGCTGCTCTTCAAAAGCTTAATTATGCCTCAGCTAATAAATAAATACATTATAATTCTAAATTCTTTTTTTATTTTTATACCAAGAACATGAGGTATGGATTCCAATATTTTCAGGTAGGTAACTAGAGCTCTTACAGCAAAAAGTCTGGTACACCCTTGGTATTGACGAAGTCCGAACCATTACAGCTCGTTGANCGAAAACTCAACGCGAAGCGACACGCAATGGAGAAAAATTACAACACGGGATAAATTAATATATTTTTTCGTACGTAATTGGTTATCCGAAAAATAAGTTATCCGAACAACCCCAGTCCCCAATTGATTCGGATAAACGACGCTCTACTGTACTGTATTTAACATTTATCTATAAATCGCAAAATAATTAAGATAAATAAAATGTTTTAATTTAATTTAAAACGTCGAAATTAAACGCTAGTAACAGGAAAAATGACATATCTTAGAAGTAAAATTAGCAACTAATCCAACAGTTTTCAAAACAATGAGATTTTAAAACAGTCATTTTTATTTCATCACAAAAATATATTTTCATGATTATAGAGCAGTTCGTATATATAATATATATATATATAAGTAATGTAATGTAGCATATACAACAATGACCCATACGTATACTTGAATATACTACAATAGAAATTTCGTTAAGTTTCGTGTTTACTGTACAATGCAATTGCTGTCAAAGTAAGAATTTTTAAAAATTTCATTTAATTCCTAAACGTAACGATTATAAAATCTAATATAATTGACTCTAAATAAAATGGTAGAATAAATTATTTCGATTTACAATCAAAAAGGTTAATAATTATGTTAAACATTATAACGAGATCGTGAATGTTTATATACAGGTAATTCCTGAAGTCTTCCTGTATTTGTAAGGTCGTACAATAACATTGTATGGCCACAATTCTCCTGAACTACTGCTTTTTAAACATCCAATTCGTATTAAAACTTAGTGCACTCATTCATAGCCACGAAGAGTGTAGGACAGTGTTTCTGTGGATGTGGACGTTTTTCCATGTTGAGGGGGCGATTTATAACAATTTATATTTTGGGGGAGAAAAACAATTTTTTGGGCGATATAATTAAACATTATATTAAGAATAATTAGATATTTTATTCGTTATATCGTACAATAATTAAACAAATAACATTATACTAGTCACAGTCACTAGTCTATTCAATGCAGTACGTATTTGGCATTAGCCTTGGCCCTTGGCATCGGAATTTTGAAGTGAAAGGGCGATACTACGTAACGGTTTTATTGAAGGGGGCGATACTACGTTTGAAGGGGGCGACGATTCGTTAGAGGTTGAGAAACACTGGTGTAGGATGTAAGATTAATGTGTTATGGAAATGCAACTTACGAGTATTGAGCCGAGGGAAATATCACCAGAGAGGAAATTCTATCAGTAATCAGCCCCTATTTAGAGGGAAAGGTGAACAAAACCTGGAAAACAGTTATGCACGAACCCTCGACCTCACTGTTTTTATCTACTCGACTACTGTATAATCATAATCACAGGGAATAAATTTATTTCATGATCTAATTTATTAAACTTGATATAAAATATATTATAAAAATTTGTTCTTATTAAATAATATAAAATTTTGTATAATTAAAGCTCAAACTTTATATATATAAATTTCAACTATGCATTTAAAACAATTTATATTTCTTATGCTATTTAGTATTTTTTATACTTACAGATATCAATTTCATCTTGTCTTTTCACTTTTATTCACTACTGTGTTTGGACAGATATATGAAGGTAAGTACTATTTAATTAATTAATTAAATTTACATATCTTTCAGATGGTATATTTTACATAAAATCAATCATTAAGATATAAACAACCATAGAAAATTCTCATTAAGGGTTTTGCATTGCATATTTGTAGAAGCAGTTCCAAGAATTCGTAGAGTAAGTGGAGGAAGAACTGCATCAGACAAAGAAATTTCATTTGCGGTAAGTCAATTCATTCATTATTATTTAGTTCTGGTAAAACACAAGGCACCCCTTTTTAACAATAAGAATAACACCCGTTAAAATCAAGGTAACAAGAAGACATTAATAAATTAAGTTTTAAAACGTGTGTAAATAAATACAATTAAAAAAAGTGTCGTGAATTATATGATTGTGGGCCCAAAGGGGTGATTTATCTTACGTATATTTTACAACAAGATTTATATTTTTCGTAATCTAGGTGTAAAAGTTATTAATATAGATGAATATATGATCTTACAGATAGCTTTATTCCATAAGAATGCATACATTTGTACATATTCTTTGATTACACTGCAAACTGCACTGGGTGCTGCTCATTGCCTGAGGAAGTAAGTAAATGTTGTTATATATTAATTAATATATATATATATAAATTGATTTGATTATGATTAATGACCAATTTAACTTTTTAATTGAACAGTACAAAAGTAGGTGACCTTCTTGGAACAATAGGAAACGGAAATAAAATACTTGGGAAAAAAATATCATTTAGCGCTATGTACAAACATCCATTTTTCAAACCATCGGGATTTCACGATATTGCAACTTTAATTTTACGGAAACCAATTGAAAAACAACAAATGCCTAACGTATCACCAATTGCTCTTCCATTAACGGATAGAGAATTCGTAAAAGGAACGGCTACGGTTGCAGGATGGGGTAGAACAGATAGTACGAAATTATTTATTTTTATATTATTTTATTACGTAATTACATAAATAACTATAAAAATAATTATTGATATTTTCTTCTGTTTCTTGAAAAAAGGTGAAAATGAGTCAGATATACTTCAGATAGCGGAAGTTCAATTAATTGATCCTGATCCTTGGATACACGTTTATCCTCGTTTAGATAAATCCCAAATTGCTGTTATTGCTGAAGGGGTAATTTTATATTCTGTAAGTTTATTTTAAATATCGTTATTTGAAGTCTAAAACTTTGGCATACATTCATATCTTTAAAGCTAAGTATTCTTAGTATATGGCACGCGGACTCAAAAAAAAGGTTCGCCACCCCTGACTTATTCTTATTAAATTATGAAGATATTTGGCATAAAATATTACCGACAAGCACCTGTAAGAAGGTCTCTGTTTGACACAGTGTTATCACGTTTACAATTCTTACTAACAATACTTAGCATTCGGAAACAGCGGGCCGTAACGGTTCTCGAACATCACTTACTATTGAAAGCATCCGTGTGCTTAAAATATAAAAATATCTTTTACGTAGACATTGGCATCTATTCCTAGTGTAACCCTATAAGTATTAGTTCTGTACGTTACAGTTTAAAGTACAATAAACTTATATTTGTACGAAATTTCGTTGACTTGATGATCTATTAAGGAGAAGAGTCGGCAGAGTTCTAAGTGGCAACATTACCAATTACAGTCGATCCACCTATAACACTGTTGATTTTTCCGTTTTATATGAATTCCATGTTGTACGAGTCACTTACATTTTACAAATACGTGTGCTGGGCTGTGAACGGCTCACGTATTACTTTTTATTACCGATTTTCAAACTTCTCGATACCAAATTGTTTTTATTTTCAGGGAGATTCAGGTGGACCTTTAATTTATGTAACAAAAGAAGGATATCAAGTTATAATTGGTGTTTCGAGTTACAGCCTTAGTAATGCAACAATTCCTCACATATTCTGTTCCACGGGAAAACATCTTGAATGGATAAAAGTTTATACTGTTGGAAAACTCACATTTAGAGATGTGTAATAAATTTCGATTCGATAAGATATAATGTATTTAAATTCATTTATAATAAAATATTTCATATAAATAATTATAGATTACAAATATGGCAGTTTTTTTTTTATTTTAAAAGGTTATTTTTTTTTTTAGATCGGCCATACAGATTAAAATAAAATTGCAACCGAACGAATGATTTTCATCCGAAATGTTTTTTAGAATAAGTTATCAAAAGCTCAAATTTATGCAAATTAAACTGTTTTGTAACGATCACACTAACAGCATATTGAAAGAATTCTGTGGGTTACCGTCGTGCCGCGAAATTGTTGGTCGTAGCTGCCTCGGGTTCGATACTACAAACTATAGGAATTTCGGATGTTCGTACTTTAATAAAACTGAAAACACACCGTAAACGTTTGTAAATTAAACGGTTTCCATAAGCGCTGTAAAATTATGCCTATTTTAAATCAACTTTAGGCTACTATCCTGTACAGAAGTTATAATTTTGTGCGTTTAAACATTGTAAATAAAAATGAGTTTATTAAAAATTTGCGGCCTGAAATCTACTGCAAACCAAAATGACAACATTACCGTGGCTCTCCCCCTACTGCTTAGTATCCAACGACTTTGTACAAATTATATTTAAATCTAAACCCACGTCCTTATTTGACATTCGATGACTTGTGCCATTTGTACTTTTAATAAATATAAACATGTACTACAGACTATCACTTGATTTTGATGCTAACTGAAGTATGTTCTTTTACACGTAACGAACGCATTTAACCGCTCAGTGTGCCTTTTTAATTAATACAAGGTATGCTTACCGAGAATTTTTAAAGCAATGTACCGGAAGCTAAAGGTTATAGAAAAGAAATGTTTGCTTGACATAATGTATTATATTAACTGAGCGAAGTGATCAATTTGATTAGACGAAAGAAAAAGAGATAGGTCGAAGAATAAAAGAAAAAGAATAGTGACAGCAGCAGCCGGTATTCCCAGGTCGTCTCCGTCCCAAGTACTGAGCGCGCCCGACGCTCCTATGCTCAGATTATCCGCGAACAACCGGTATTAGTAGTTCGATTGTTTGACTACAAATTTGCAAGCTTTTAGAATTTGATTTAATATTTGAATTTTTTTGATTCATTATGAATCGTGTGCATTTTTTCTTTTTTNTTTATACCAAGAACATGAGGTATGGATTCCAATATTTTCAGGTAGGTAACTAGAGCTCTTACAGCAAAAAGTCTGGTACACCCTTGGTATTGACGAAGTCCGAACCATTACAGCTCGTTGATCCTTTAAAAGAACATTTGAAGGCCAATATTCACAATTACCAATATATGAAAGTCTCCCCCGTAACTTCATTTCTGACTTCTCCTCGTATACCAATTGTTAACGTCTGAGTTTATTATCTTAAGTTCTATGTCTACAAGAAAAATACATCTAATAATTTGGGCACCGATAAAACTTATGGCCTTTTATTTAATTCTACAAATTTTTCATTATTATTTTTAAAAGGAAACTGTGTAATACAAAAGTGTATTACAAATTAACATTTCATTATATATTATTCATTATCGAAATTATTGCTGTTACAAAATGATTATGAAATTATTTTATAAGTTTGCATTTTCATTTGTAAAACTGTATAAAAGGTACTTACATTATTATTTCAGATATCATTCATCTCTTTTTCGTTATATTCTCAAAATGAAAGACGTATTAAGGTATGATATATATGAAAATTTTTGAATGAATGCTTTAATTACAGATTGATTTGAATTTTATAATAATACAGGTAGCTCTCGGTTTATGCCGGTTCAATTTACGCCGATTCACAATAACGCGGCTGCACAATTCGCGATTTTGCTGTGTAATTCCCCGATTTTCCCTATGCCAGACTGATTTTTGTTTCAGTGTTGACGTATTTAGCTGCAACATTGTACATTCGTTAAAACAAAGATTTTTATTGAATATATTTATTTTTTCTATTTAATATTATTGGGTATGTATACATTTGCATTAAATTAATATTAAAATACTAAACGTTTAGGTACCCACGAGTCNACATTATAATTCTAAATTCTTTTTTTATTTTTATACCAAGAACATGAGGTATGGATTCCAATATTTTCAGGTAGGTAACTAGAGCTCTTACAGCAAAAAGTCTGGTACACCCTTGGTATTGACGAAACCCGAACCATTACCGCTCGTTGATCCTTTAAAAACACATTTGAAGGCCAACATTCACAATTACCAATATATGAAAGTCTCCACCGTAACTTCATTTCTGACTTCTCCTCGTATATCAATTGTTAACGTCTGAGATTATCATCTCAGATAAGTTCTATGTCTACAAGGAAAATATTGATACTTCAATGAAAATATCGCATAATTTGGGTACGATTAAAACTTTTGGCCCCTTTTTTTTTAATTCTACAAATTTTTCATTATTTTTTTTAAAAGAGAACTGTGTAATACAAATGTGTATTACAAATTAACATTTCATTATATATTATTCATTATCGAAATGATTGCTGTTACAAAATGATTATGAAATTATTTTATAAGTTTGCATTTTCATTTGTAAAACTGTATAAAAGATACTTACATTATTATTTCAGATATCATTCATCTCTTTTTTGTTATATTCTCAAAATGAAAGACGTATTAAGGTATGATTTATATGAAAATTTTTGAATGAATGCTTTTTATTACAGATTGATTTGAATTTTACAATAATATTATAGAAAATTTACATTTAATTTTGAAAATATTAGTNTCAAAATAAGTTATCAAAAGCTCAAATTTATGCAAATTAAACTTTTTTGTAACGATCACACTAACAGCGTATTGAAAGCATTCTGTGGGTTACCGTCGTGCCGCGGAATTGTTGGTCGTAGCTGCCTCGGGTTTGATACAACAAACTATAGGAATTTCGGATGTTCGTAGCTTAATAAAACTGAAAACACACCGTAAACGTTTGTAAATTAAACGGTTTCCATAAGCGCTGTAAAATTATGCCCGATTATAAATCAACTTTAGGCTACTATCCTGTACACAAGTTATAATTTTGTGTATATTACAGATACCGTTTAAACATTGTAAATAAAAATGAGTTTATTAAGAGATTGCGGTATGAAATCTACGGTATTAGTAGTTCGATTGTTTGACTACAAATTTGCAAGCTTTTAGAATTTGATTTAATATTTGANTCGAATTACATAATTCAGCCATAGCACAAAGTATTTGTGAAAATGAAAAAATTCTAATTAATTAAAGCGGCGCTAATTGCATATGGGATATTAACCATAGCGGGGAGTATCAATTTATTGTATTTATTAATTCCCATTCTGCTTTAGCAATTACAAATCTTTAACAATTCGATTGGAAAATTAACAATAAAAAAAGTGAAAAGTATCTCCTAAAATGAGCAGGAAGACCCCATCGTCTCTGTGACCAAAACCATCAATTGTTATCTAAATGGAGCTTTGTGGAAAAATCATTGCCGCTAATTGCGACATTCGGCTTAACAATGTTCAAAAATACCTAGATTTAGAAAGTTCGTTGTCTGAACTTACCGATAAAATGGCTGCAATTGATGCAAAACTCAGAAAACGCTTCGAATAAATCACTTTTAAACGCACGAACAGAAAAATCAAACCGCTCGCAATAACAATAATCGACCGCTCGCAACAAATTGTCGCAGTTTTATTGTTGCGTCGCCACGAAATTTAATGTAAAACGTTTGGATTTTTCACCGAATTTCGTGACTTTTGCGCCTCCCTGTCGCGGAAGAGAGATTTTCGCGGATCATTCCTTGCATATACATTCGCGTTGACAGTAATATCAATTGACAAATCTAATATTCTCGTGTCTGCGAATAAAAGTTTCCATTTTATCACGATCCTCCGAACCGAAAAAAGAATAGACTCGAAATACAGTAACCTCCTTTTTTAACTACCAATCTATTAATAAAATTGAACTTTTGTTAAATTAAAGTGTCCAAAATTTTACAGATAAAAGCTTATACGTGACAAGGACTATACGTTCTGAAATATAGGGAAGATAATGAGATCTATCGAGTGACTAAACACTTCTCTTCATGGATGGATTTATTTGTCCATTTAAAACGAATTAAAAACTTTATTCTAGTCGTGTTAATTAAGCCATGTATTAGAAAAAAGAGAGCAACAAGTGCGACCTCTAATTCAAGTTGTCCCCTGCTGCTGACACATTTCGTTGAAACACCTATACCAGGGGTGGCCAACCTGCGGCTCGCAAGTCACATGCGGCTCTTTGAAGGATTATTTGTGGCTCTCGATAGATGTACCCGAGTTCCCTTTTCATTTTTGTGTTATTATATTTTAAAAAATTACTATCGTTCTATATGTGTTTCAAAATGTCTTTTAAATTACTAACAACAAATATGAAAGACTAAGTGCAACGTTGTAACAAAGTTCATTTCCGTCCAAGTTAAGAATGATATGACTCATCGAAAACTGCACGAACGAACATAAACAGTGGCGTAATCGTCCGTTATCGACCGACTCCAGACCGATTTTGAATTTGTAAACTGTCATTGCAANCTTATCAGATGGATTTATTCGTCCATTTAAAACGAATTAGAAACTTCATTCTAGTCACGTATTAGAAAAAAGAGAGACTTCTAACTCATGTTGTCCCCTGCTGCTGACACATCTCGTTGAAACACCTATAACAGCTTACTGCTGTTACTGATAAATTTTAAAATAAAATAATTACCTATTACAATGATATATAGGTCCGTTATATGAAATATTTCATTTTCGTAAAAAAAAAAATAAGAAAAATGAGAATATCGTAGTCTTAATTGCGGAAGAACGATCGACATAAAAAATGTCCAATTAAAGCATAATTTGTTTGTCCATTTGAAAGACGTTTTATATGTGGATACCTGAAATTTCAGCTTAATTGATTTCTTCCAACTTATAAAACGAAGGTATTAAAAACCATGTTTGCAACATTAAATATATTTTAATATAAAAATTCTTAATTAATGATTTAATAATGGATTGAATAATTTACATGTTAGTCGAAATGCGCAAAAATAGAGAATAAAAAGTGAACACGTCGTGTCTATTGTATTTGTAGGTGGTAGGATGCAAAAGTTGGATAGTTGCTTGCTTTGAATAGTTTAAAACTATCATCTTTAAAGCAATTCTCTTGGTCGACGACCGGCACTGGTACAGCTTTACTGTACAGTACAACTACCTGTTTTTACCTCATTTGATAACTGAGGTTGTTTCCATATCTTTGAGTCATCGTGTGGTTCCTATTTTGCATTTTTTCACATCATTAATTAAGAGAATATGTAAAATTACACGTCACATTTTTTACCATTTGACGGCACACCGGTTGCGGGACACTGCCCGAACCCAAGGACTTTAAACTAACATATAGTCCCTGTAGTATATAGTCCTTGGCCTGTACCATAACCTCTATGCACCTTGTAGTAATGCTACCTTCAAACTCCATCTTCCTCCTGTTATGTAACCCTTACGTCAAGCTACCTTGTAACATTTTGAAGCCGTCTTATGCCTATCTCCTCTGCGTCCATTTAACGTTCACTGATTATACCTTTACAGTAGTTTGTTTATCTTGTATAATTTTAAGTATTATAACCTTTTTATATTAATACCAACTGAAGTCTCGTAATCAAACCTATATTTTCGGGCAGTCCGGTCGGTTTATAGAATTTAAACAAAACTTAACCGTTCTACGGATAAACTTGTTTTAAATTTTATAAAAATAAAGAAAGTAAAAAAATAAAAAAAAATTACAAATGCTTTATTTACAGACGATAATTTTACTTCGACCGATATTTATTTACATTTTTCTGGAACGGAATATTTTGTCCGTTAGGTGGCTGGAAAGATTCGGGCCGGCGTGGCGTGTAATCGTCGAACTTCGAGTTTCGAATCGTCGAATTCCGTTTATGGGAAAATAAACTTTCGAAGAAATACGAATATTTCGAAAATATCGTATCAATTGTTGGGTGGACGTGGCGATTCCAAGTTATTTAGGCCGTGACCCCGGTAAGCGAGAGGGGCTTTGTTTCGCCGTCGCCGACACATCGGACGTTTCTAATTCGGTGGGTTCTTTCTTCCTTTATCATTTTATTCTCTAACTTGACAAACGTTCGTACACTTCCATTCGTCTTTTCGATGTTTCACGTGTCCTAATCGCGACCGATGCTCCGAAATTAATTGCTCGGCGCCCAAACTGATTTCCATGGCATTCCATTCAATTTATGGCTTTTGTTGGCGGGAAGAGATGCGACGTTCCGGATGATGATCCTCTTAAGTCGGATTTTCTCCGCCTTATCCGTCGGCGTTCTTAAATGACAAATTGTTCTTATGCCTGTCCCACTGTCTCTGCCGCGCTTTTCTTTTGTCCTCTCCGAGTTGATGTTTTTTCTTTAGACATTGGAAGGAAGGAAGGATTTGTCCGTATTTCCGATGACCGTTCGTTCTTTGCTGCTGCCATTTTGTGTCCGAGTTTTCTTATTCGTGTTCCGCAGATGATTTATTTGATTTTATTTTGAAATAAAATTTTGTCTGAAATATGTTGCAGAAATAGATGTGTGGAAATATCCGTGTTGCAAAATATATTTTACAACGACGAGAGGCGATAGATCCGCCACCTTCCCGGAAGGAGGCGGCGTGCAATTTTCGGCCGAGAGTGGAAGCGTTTGTGAAAATCCAGGATGCGGGAACGGCGCCGAGTTGGGCTTCGGAAGATGTTTTGTGCTTGCTTGCGTGCCGGAAAAGTCTGAGAGTGCTCCGTGATGCGGACGGTCTTGTTGCGGCGTTTGACTTGTTACGACGGAGAGAAAACAATTTTTCTGGATGGAGATGTGGTGCTGTTTCTGCGGAGCCAAACTAAAGTGCGATGGTGGCATCCGGCTTCTCCGTTTCCCCAGAATGATGAGGAGTGCTGACCACCCTTTTTTGTGGTCATAAAAGGTGGGTTTCGGTTGGGTTCCCAGAAAGAGTTGGTGCGGGTTGGCTTTGTGCCACTCCATGGGATGTGACGGACGAAGATGCGGTGCTTGGGGTTGTCGTGTCGGCTGCACGATGAAATGGTGGTGCCACCATGGGAGTTTGCCCGGGAAGTGCTTCGATAATCCATTGGTCTCGGTCTGTCGCCGTACAACTTGTGTTTTTTGTGGTTTGAAGAAAGATCCGATATATGGATGATCTTGGTCCAAAAAAGAGGCAAATGGATACCATCATTGCTTGGCTTTACCTCTGTCCCACGGCATTTTTTGATTGTGGAATCGTTAGACTTGTGGGTCGGTGGGATAAATGAGGGATGATTATGTGTATAATAAATTGCACTCATTACATTTTATTGTTGTTGGCTGGCTATTTATCAATTGTCCTTTATATAAATGACCAAAGTGAGAGCTTTTTTGGTTGTTCTTGTGTTCACCAACTAGTTACTAAGCTGAATAGTTCAATCTACTCACTGGAAACCTTATTTTCCCACCAGCAAGAGTTTAATCATACACTTACATGTGGACAAATTCCAAAATGTGTATTTTGGAACTTGACTGAGGATGATATAAAATTCCAAACTTTTGAATGAATGAATGACTGTAAAGTTCAAAATCATGTGTGATGTCTTTAGGATAACTATTTACATATTAGAAATCAACGTTAGATAGGTATTTATGAATTTAAACAGTTGTTATATAAATTAACTTTTTTTTAAGTCTTTTTTTAATTAATGAGATCCATTTTCTTGATTCCCACTTGGATCGTCATAAAATGTTTCCCATGCACTCGAAATCTTTCCCTCTTCCTTAAAATTGAGGCATTCTCTTCTCTATGTTTTCTGCTTTGTAAACCTCTCTAGTTTTCTGTGTTTTAGCCTGCTCTACCCGAATGGTGTGTCCAATAAGATTTGCTTGTTCGGTGTTAGGTTTCACATCTATTTCAGAGGCACATAAGGACAGTGACGGTATGTTTCTTCTTTTCAATGTAGTATTTGTGCTCTGCAATTCCTTTAGTCAGTGATCTGTTGGTGTATCCTAAATATGCTAGATCCTGCCGAAATCTTTTGTCTTAATACAGGGATCTTATATACTTTTGGTGCTCTCATTTTATACAGAGGGATCTTCATCCATCAATATATGTTATTATGTAATTGTAAAAAACCCATAAATAAAATGAGAGCACTGGTGTGAAAATAAAGTTTTTGGTGAGTAGGTTCTTGTGTATTGTGAACATTTTTGAATGAGACTTCTTGTCCTAGAACAACAGGGTTTACTAAAACATCCTCAATTCCAACATAAGAAAACCAGACCCTATAATCTGGAGGAAATTTGGGTGCAATGCCACATGATCACCATTGTGATGACAGATAATGTTTCTACATATGTAAATGTGGCTTTTATGTCTTAAGCTTTGATGCTTATAATAGCAAAAATTATTAAATGTTTCTTTTGAAATTTTATCTTCAAAAAATCTTAATGATAGTGTAACTAAAAGTGTTTGCTCCCAAAGGAATAATCTAAATTTGAATAATGCACAATGTTGACATTTATTAGTTTTCTGTATTTCCTCTTTACTTGCTTAACTGGTCAAATGGAGTTTTTGCAAATTATTTAATTGATTCTACAATCTCTAGTGCTTTTATATTTCAGTAGCCCATCCTCTGAGGATCACCATGTACAAAAGTTTTTCTACCAATATTTTTATACAAAATTGATTTTGTTCCAATTAGAAGTTCAGACTATTTACAAAAAATTTTTTAAGTTTTGATTTTGTTCTATTTTTCTATTCAAACTTATTCTTTTATTCAATTCAAATTTATTTTATTTTACTTCTGAATTTATTCTTTTCCAATAATTTTTATTAAAATTAACATAAATAAAACTCTTTTTAGTACTATAATAAAAACTATATAAAATAAAAACTGTAATAAAAAATGCATCTGTTCATTTACAGACAGTTTGTAGATAATGGAAAACCTGAAATTTTTATGGATTTTGAAAATAGTGGAGAAAATATCATGGGATTTTTATTTATATCATTGCACTGTGTTAATATTATATGCTTTTATCCAAAATAATTAATTGATGCAGCAAGTGTGCAAAGCAACTGTGTGTATTGTGTAGTTTTCTGAGACATCTAACTTTATTAGATCAAAGGGTACATTTGAAAACTAGTTTTATTATAAGCTGAGTTTTTTCTTTCAAAACAGTTTGGTTGGTTTAGAGTGCAGCTCTTATAAGGAATGTGTGAGATTGATTATTGTTAAGAGAAATGTCATCTTCGAATGACATTGAGTGCAGCACTTATTGAGCACTCAATGAACAACTGTCAAAAGAAATGATTTCTGGCTTATGGGAGTTACATATCATATATTGTTGATGATGTACAGTACATGGTTTGTCCAGAAAGTATCCAGCCATGTTATATAAAAAATAGAGACATTGAAGATGCAAGAAATATTGAAATACCCAGATCAGCTTTTAATTCTTGCACTGTCAAATCAGTCCACTCCCCTTGGCTGCCAGCTTACATTACATTTTGTTGATTAGTGTTGCACAAATTATTCTCATTATATTAACAATGGCTGGGATTTTTCCAGATCGACCTTGTATGTTGTAGTTGAGGATATGTACACTAATGTGCAAATTTAATTGAGATTAAATAGAAATTAATGTTATTGACTTCTAATCATCAGTTTTTACATATCTGATGATAATCAAGTGGGTATATTTTCTGCTGATTTGATAATGTTGGACTGAATATTCATTAGACCCACCAGTGACCCATTCCCTGAACACTGGGAGTTCAATCGTGGGTTCGTGCCTCGCTCAGACACACTGGCCATGTGGAGTTTTCTGGGTTTTATCCACATCTGTAATGCCTAAATAGGGGCCAGTTTCCCTTAAAAAGACCTCCCAGAAGGTATCCCTCTAGACATATCGCCCAAGTATTGTGTTGCCATAATTAAACAAAAACAAACTGAATATTCATTATTATTTTGTATTCAGATATATTTGGCACAAAGCAAGTACTGTATTTGGTATTTGGCTAAATACCAAACATACGTATTCAATATTCAGACCAAATACTTCTTCAAAGCCAAACTATTTGGTCAAGTAATATCATTTTAGTTTGGAGAGAGAAAAAAAAACGAGGGAAAAAATTAAAACATAAAATAGGATGAAAATAACATTTAAAATTTAGATATTTAAAAAAGCATAACTTTTCAAAACAAATATAACTTTATTAAATGATCTTGATACTTGAATTGCTTTTGGTTCTTATGTTACAATATAAGACAATGAGCACTAATTTTTGGCTATTACAGTGGACTTATCATATAATGTTAACGTAGTTGAAAAATTACACAGAGATACAGGTTTATTAGGCATCGGGATGCATTTCACACAGGTTGTCTATCCCTCTTCAGCAGTAATTATTATGTATTGGTTGATATACAGGTCACTTACTAAAACACCTTTTCTTGCAGTCAAAACACTTACTAAAACACCTTTTCTTGCAAGAAAAGGTGTTTTAGTAAGTGTTTTGATAATACAGTATGCAGTCGCGAACGATTTGATATACAGTGTCTACAAAAAATACAATTGGTTTTTTTGTTATAAATATTTGAGTTTGGTGTAGATTAAAACAGTACAAAAATAGTGCAAAAGTAAATTATACAAAATAAATTATATAAATACATAAAAGGAAGACACTATTTTTTAGTCATCCAACACATCCACTACAAAATGTGGATATGGATGGCAAGATTTAATTTTTTGCTTTTTATTTTATAATAATAATTTTTTAAAAATAAAAACATATAAACTTTTAAACATATTGAATCATACATACTATCCTGCACCTTATTTTAAGGCTTAGAGTTTAAGCCTTTTGTTTTAAGCAGTTTTAAGCAAGTCAATTGATATCCAGCAGAATATTCATTATTTGATAGTCAGAAAGTCAAGATTATTTGGTATTCAGCAACAATGACATCTGACTAATTATTCACTATTTGTCCTATCCCAAGACCATGACAGTAGTGTTATCTTTGCTTCCCAGATGATCAACTTTCTCACTATTGACATTGTTTTTCTCATCACCACATTATAATTTATAAGAAACCAGTGATGCTTCATTTAGGAGCAAATACAAAAATTGGATGGCTTTTTTTTTTCTTTTTACTCTGTCTTTTGGACACTAAGAGGGTCTTTTTATCAAGCCTATCATAGTCAATTAGTTTATCTTGTTCCATAGCAGTAGACCAATGCCTATTGCTCTGGAGACCCCTAGATCAAGTTTGCAATGAGCAATTTTTCATGAATGTTTTCTGGTCTCCACCAGTTAAGTTTGGTTCTATTCTTCACCACCCACCTAGGATGGGTAAGAAAGAAATGCCCCTCTTAGTACAACAGAGCAAAAAGAGTAAAAAGAAAGTGAAATATGTGTATTTATAGTAAACTTTCTAAATACAGTAGAGCGTTGATTTTCCGAATCAATTGGGGACTGGGGGTCCTAGAACAACAGGGTTTACTAAAACATCCTCAATTCCAACATAAGAAAACCAGACCCTATAATCTGGAGGAAATTTGGGTGCAATGCCACATGATCACCATTGTGATGACAGATAATGTTTCTACATATGTAAATGTGGCTTTTATATGTCTTAAGCTTTGATGCTTAGAATAGCAAAAATTATTAAATGTTTCTTTTGAAATTTTATCTTCAAAAAATCTTAATGATAGTGTAACTAAAAGTGTTTGCTCCCAAAGGAATAATCTAAATTTGAATAATGCACAATGTTGACATTTATTAGTTTTCTGTATTTCCTCTTTACTTGCTTAACTGGTCAAATGGAGTTTTTGCAAATTATTTAATTGATTCTACAATCTCTAGTGCTTTTATATTTCAGTAGCCCATCCTCTGAGGATCACCATGTACAAAAGTTTTTCTACCAATATTTTTATACAAAATTGATTTTGTTCCAATTAGAAGTTCAGACTATTTACAAAAAATTTTTTAAGTTTTGATTTTGTTCTATTTTTCTATTCAAACTTATTCTTTTATTCAATTCAAATTTATTCTATTTTACTTCCAAATTTATTCTTTTCCAATAATTTTTATTAAAATTAACATAAATAAAACTCTTTTTAGTACTATAATAAAAACTATATAAAATAAAAACTGTAATAAAAAATGCATCTGTTCATTTACAGACAGTTTGTAGATAATGGAAAACCTGAAATTTTTATGGATTTTGAAAATAGTGGAGAAAATATCATGGGATTTTTATTTATATCATTGCACTGTGTTAATATTATATGCTTTTATCCAAAATAATTAATTGATGCAGCAAGTGTGCAAAGCAACTGTGTGTATTGTGTAGTTTTCTGAGACATCTAACTTTATTAGATCAAAGGGTACATTTGAAAACTAGTTTTATTATAAGCTGAGTTTTTTCTTTCAAAACAGTTTGGTTGGTTTAGAGTGCAGCTCTTATAAGGAATGTGTGAGATTGATTATTGTTAAGAGAAATGTCATCTTCGAATGACATTGAGTGCAGCACTTATTGAGCACTCAATGAACAACTGTCAAAAGAAATGATTTCTGGCTTATGGGAGTTACATATCATATATTGTTGATGATGTACAGTACATGGTTTGTCCAGAAAGTATCCAGCCATGTTATATAAAAAATAGAGACATTGAAGATGCAAGAAATATTGAAATACCCAGATCAGCTTTTAATTCTTGCACTGTCAAATCAGTCCACTCCCCTTGGCTGCCAGCTTACATTACATTTTGTTGATTAGTGTTGCACAAATTATTCTCATTATATTAACAATGGCTGGGATTTTTCCAGATCGACCTTGTATGTTGTAGTTGAGGATATGTACACTAATGTGCAAATTTAATTGAGATTAAATAGAAATTAATGTTATTGACTTCTAATCATCAGTTTTTACATATCTGATGATAATCAAGTGGGTATATTTTCTGCTGATTTGATAATGTTGGACTGAATATTCATTAGACCCACCAGTGACCCATTCCCTGAACACTGGGAGTTCAATCGTGGGTTCGTGCCTCGCTCAGACACACTGGCCATGTGGAGTTTTCTGGGTTTTATCCACATCTGTAATGCCTAAATAGGGGCCAGTTTCCCTTAAAAAGACCTCCCAGAAGGTATCCCTCTAGACATATCGCCCAAGTATTGTGTTGCCATAATTAAACAAAAACAAACTGAATATTCATTATTATTTTGTATTCAGATATATTTGGCACAAAGCAAGTACTGTATTTGGTATTTGGCTAAATACCAAACATACGTATTCAATATTCAGACCAAATACTTCTTCAAAGCCAAACTATTTGGTCAAGTAATATCATTTTAGTTTGGAGAGAGAAAAAAAAACGAGGGAAAAAATTAAAACATAAAATAGGATGAAAATAACATTTAAAATTTAGATATTTAAAAAAGCATAACTTTTCAAAACAAATATAACTTTATTAAATGATCTTGATACTTGAATTGCTTTTGGTTCTTATGTTACAATATAAGACAATGAGCACTAATTTTTGGCTATTACAGTGGACTTATCATACAATGTTAACGTAGTTGAAAAATTACACAGAGATACAGGTTTATTAGGCATCGGGATGCATTTCACACAGGTTGTCTATCCCTCTTCAGCAGTAATTATTATGTATTGGTTGATATACAGGTCACTTACTAAAACACCTTTTCTTGCAGTCAAAACACTTACTAAAACACCTTTTCTTGCAAGAAAAGGTGTTTTAGTAAGTGTTTTGATAATACAGTATGCAGTCGCGAACGATTTGATATACAGTGTCTACAAAAAATACAATTGGTTTTTTTGTTATAAATATTTGAGTTTGGTGTAGATTAAAACAGTACAAAAATAGTGCAAAAGTAAATTATACAAAATAAATTATATAAATACATAAAAGGAAGACACTATTTTTTAGTCATCCAACACATCCACTACAAAATGTGGATATGGATGGCAAGATTTAATTTTTTGCTTTTTATTTTATAATAATAATTTTTTAAAAATAAAAACATATAAACTTTTAAACATATTGAATCATACATACTATCCTGCACCTTATTTTAAGGCTTAGAGTTTAAGCCTTTTGTTTTAAGCAGTTTTAAGCAAGTCAATTGATATCCAGCAGAATATTCATTATTTGATAGTCAGAAAGTCAAGATTATTTGGTATTCAGCAACAATGACATCTGACTAATTATTCACTATTTGTCCTATCCCAAGACCATGACAGTAGTGTTATCTTTGCTTCCCAGATGATCAACTTTCTCACTATTGACATTGTTTTTCTCATCACCACATTATAATTTATAAGAAACCAGTGATGCTTCATTTAGGAGCAAATACAAAAATTGGATGGCTTTTTTTTTTCTTTTTACTCTGTCTTTTGGACACTAAGAGGGTCTTTTTATCAAGCCTATCATAGTCAATTAGTTTATCTTGTTCCATAGCAGTAGACCAATGCCTATTGCTCTGGAGACCCCTAGATCAAGTTTGCAATGAGCAATTTTTCATGAATGTTTTCTGGTCTCCACCAGTTAAGTTTGGTTCTATTCTTCACCACCCACCTAGGATGGGTAGGAAAGAAATGCCCCTCTTAGTACAACAGAGCAAAAAGAGTAAAAAGAAAGTGAAATATGTGTATTTATAGTAAACTTTCTAAATACAGTAGAGCGTTGATTTTCCGAATCAATTGGGGACTGGGGTTGTCCGGATAACTGATTTATGTACAAAAAAATAGTTTAACGTATCTGATGTCAAAATTTTTATCCATTGCATGTCACTTCGTGTTGAATTTT
>NW_019392624.1:169843-208515 GCF_000671375.1 Centruroides sculpturatus
TTAACCTACTTTGGTATTCTTTAATTAATCGTTGCTTTATTTGTGTATGTTCTGTTAGTTTGGCCTGTTGGAATCCTAAGTACTTGTAGAACTCGCCCTCTTCCATGGATTCAATAACGTCTCCATTTCCAAGTGCAAAATCTTCTTTCTTCAGGATTCCTTTTTCTATGTGAAGTTTTTTGCATTTGTCTAAGCCAAACTCCATTTGTATGTCCTTAGTGTATGAGTGTGTGATTTGTAGGAGTTGATGAAGTTGTTTATGTGTGGATGCATAAAGTTTTATGTCGTCCATGTACATGAGATGCGATTATTATTATTATTATCATCATTATTATTATTATGTAATTAAAGATATTATTAATTAATAATATGACTGATTTCAGTTAGGTTTTTTTTTTATCTACAAATCTTAAAATTGATGATTGCTTTATTTTTCGATAATGTTGATACTGTTGAAGACGACAAAGAAAACTTAATAAAAAAACTTTGACGATTTTAGCACCACACTATTTTTAGATTATTTTTAGCATTCTAATGCATGAATAATTTCTACTTTTTCATAAACTGAGAGACATTTTCTTTTCTTCATAGACATCTTTCTCAAATAAGGGTTGTTACTAACTAGAGTATATGGTAATTTTACAATCGTACTGATGATTAGGTAAATTGGCAGAGTAGGGCCAGAAGCCAGTCAAGAAAGAGGGGGACAGTCTCCAAATAGAAAGTTTAGTGATAAATAGGCCTGTAATCAATGCAGGTTGTAAAACTAATTTGTAAAACTAAAAAAGTTGTAAAAAAAATTATCCAGTAGTCATAAAACTAAGTAACCCTTTCAATTTTCTCTCTTCCAAGAATTTGGTATTGCATTTCTTACTATAGAATCTCACCTAAACATCAAATTTCCAGCAACACACTCAAATTCAACATTTAAATGTTTTCGGCCACTCCTTAATTGGCCTTCATCAGGAAAAGTCAAATGAAAATAACTGTTTTATTTATAGAATAGTTCAACACATAATTTAAATTAATCAGTTTGAACAATGGTTGTGATGTATATTAAGCAATGTATATTCCTTTAAGAGTCGAAATGATACTTCTATGCATTTGGTACGAGAATGTAATATGTGTTGATACTTGCTCCTCTTATGTCGGCCCTGTAGATTTCTGCAGCCTCTAATGCTCTTATGTATTGTCTGTCAAATACCCTGTGTATTAGGGTAGCTCCATCCCATAAGGAGAAATTCCCGGTTCAGTGTCATACTGGGCCAAAGCTGTATTGATGTTTCCTTTTTGTTTCGTCATACTTGTCATCTTGTATCCAGGCTTATAATGATCTGTATGTTGAACCAATGTACGTTAGTGTCCTGTTGAACCTATCATCCTGTAGTGGGATGTGGTAAACTCCAGGTGCTCTTGCATCCTCAGTATGATCCTTTGCATTAGACAAAAGGTGGAACATAGTGGGTTTCTTTTTATATGCTATGAGTATATTTAAATCCTTGGCAATTCACCTGTACGTGATGGAGGGATGGTTCATAACTTAGGACTATCCGTTTCTCTTCTGTGTTGTTAACGTTAGTATTGGTGTTGATTGACCTGGCCTGATATATGGATGTTATATTATTGATAAATGAATGGCTGTACCCATGCTTAGATGCAATATATTTCAGTTTTCCTAGCTCATTATTAGTATCCAAGAGCTGCATACAATGTGAGTGGGCTCTAGCCACAAGTGCGCATCTTATATGACCAAGGTCAGCAGAGTTTGCCGGTATGAATAGGGGGATGTAAGTGGGTTTGCGATACACTGTGGTTTTGAACTTATTATTCACTACATGAGTATTGATGTCCAAGAAATTAATGTGTGTGTGGCTTTCTTGATCTAATTTTAGTGTTAATCCATAGTTGTTATTATTGAACACTTTTAACACATCCTCAACATTTGGTCTATTTCTCCATATAATCAAAATGTCATCAACATATTGGTATAAATGAGAATATTATGTTTGAAGACTACTGACATGACTGTAGTTTCATTATATATGAGGCCTCAGTGAGTTGATATTGTGTATCTACTATGTACTGCTGTAACAGATGGACATAAGTGGTCCTTTTCATGATCACAACCACCTTGCTTTTATCTGCCTTGACCAATGTGATGTACTGGGATCTGAGCCAATTTTAATTTTGATGTCTTCCCAGAATTTGTTAACTTTTGGCTCTTGTTTGTGTTCTTCAATAGAGAATAGTGCCTACCATCGCAGATATTTCTTGCAGTTGTCAGGACGTTTATTATTTGCAGATGATAGTAATGTCTCCTTGTTAGGTGTAACAGAATGGATTAGGTGCCACAGGTTTAGGAACAAACATAAGTCCAAATTGGAATGTCCTTCAGAATATTCTGGAGGCTCAATGTTGTTCCAGCAAATTATAACATTGCTGATTTTAGGTTTGGTATGCTGCTTTTGTATATTTATGCAAATGAGCTTTTGTGTCTCATTTGCATTTCTTACTACTTGAACAATTAAGAATGTTTGTCTGTTTGCATAGCTATTGAAAATTTGCTTGCTATATTTATAAACTATCCTTGTTATAACCATAAGAAAATATATGGAAATAAGTGTTTGCAAAATAAGTCCATTTCAATGGGAAAACAGGTGTTGGCCATTTGCATTCTTTATGAATATGATACATATAAAATTACAAATGTAGACTATCCAAAATGGTGTCTTCATTTGTCCTTTTTCACAACAGGAAATTTGGTGAGAAAAAGGACAAGTGAGGATGTTGTTTTGGATAGTCTACATTTATGACTTTAATAAACTTTTATGTCATGGATTATTATTTCTTAAATGATAGATGTAGCTCCACTGAATACATTTATTATATTTGTAAAAGAACACTAAAATCATAACACACAAAATCAGATTGTTTCTGAAGAATTTGGCAAAACCATTAATACTTCCATAAATACAAGGAAGATATGCTACTCCTTTATTGCAAAGAAAAACTTTAGACAGCAGAAACATTTTTAGAATTTGCCAAATCATCATTGGAGTAAAAACACCAAAAGAAAACTGTTCTATATGCCCTCAAATAAAGATTTCAAAAGTTAAAATTTGTGAATCATGCAAAAATAATATTTGTAATGAACATTCTATAAGATTATGTCTAAAATGTTATAGAAAAGTAATAATTATTTAAATAATTGTAAATAATAATTAAAATTAAAGACAGTCTGCCCAAAAGGGACCATCATTTATTTATTGCGTTCCAGACTACACATTCATGGCGACAGACCTTCCTTTATAGGCTACATGCCGCCAGAATTTAAAAAAAGTCCTTTAAAAAACACACATATATCCAGTTAAAATTATAAAAAATTTTTAAATAGGAACTGGTGATATACAGACATTTTGCTTTCCATCCATCCTATGGGGTGTTTCTGCTTTTATCTACTGCAACAAGTGCTGGAAAATGCAGATTTTGGAAACTTCCCCCTGGTGACGATACATTCCAATTTTTCTTTTGTAAATTTTTTCGTCCAATGGAGATTATTATTATTAAAATTAAAGACAAAATCTGCCCAAAATGAATCGAAAGGAAAGTCTGTTGCCGTGAATGTGTACTCTGGAACACAAGAAATAAATGGTGGTCTCTTTTTGGAAGACTTTGTTTTTAATTTTAATAATAATAATCTCCATTGGACGAAAAAATTTGTAAATATTAAATTACTATTTTATTATTTAAAGTACATCACAAAATTTCAATGTTAATTTAACAACAATTCAAGCTTAATGTATTGATAAATTATAAATTCATTTGGGCCTAAAAAGCTCAGCTTTGTGTTTGTATCAAACGGTATCTGCATATTAGTGTTAAAAGGCTACATGTTTCACTTGATAAATTTGTTAAATGCACTTGTGTCAAATTAAAGCAACACAAACAAATGCACATGGCAAAAATGCAGAAATGAATAACTTCCATCACAATAAATTATCCCTAAGGCATGCCTGATTAGCTGCTGATGTATCATGCTTCACTGTTAGTGGTTGTAACAGACTCCTTTTTGTCAGAAATTATTTCACTTTATGTATAGCACATTACGTTTTGTTGCATGAGTGCATAGCTTTTATATCTCATTTGCATGGCACTTGTGTGATAGCATGGCACTTAGCTGATTACATATGGCATAAGTTTCAGCTGCTTGTGTTTCATGCAGTTGATTTTACACAGATTTTTTTTATTTGTTGCTTTAATTTTGGATACCAGTATATATTCAGTTGTTAATTTTTATCTGCTTCTTCTGGACACATTAATTCACTGTCACTGGAAGTAGCAATGATTTGACACACCTAGTTTTTTCATAGGCCTTTTTTTTTTTTACCAAACTGACTTAGCTGTGCTTCCATAATATCCTTATGCTACATACTCTCCATCTAACTGATGTAAAAATTTTGATAAAAATTTTGATAAAAATTTTTTCTACTTATCATAGGTCCTCAAAAATTTGCTGCCTTGAACATGTGATTGTACAATGGGTGATCAATTAATGAACAGTTCAGACTGCGAACAAATTGGACAACAAACATTTTCACAAAAGATTTTTATGTTTGAACAACAAATACATGTTTGGATAACAAACACAAGAAGAAGCGACATAAAATAACAAATACCGATTGGTTTTCCCTTGTCTCCAGGTGACAATTTGAAACCTTTCAGAGTGTGGGAGATGTCAACATCGATGTTTAACCTGATACTGATTAAATAGTATTCCTCTGAACTTTGAAACTCTCCCTTCTAATTTCATCTTTTTGTTTATTTTTCTGACAAATAATTTTTCATAGTCTTTGCAAGACTGTCAGGCACTCGTTAAGTTTTGCATCAGTTTTTATTTTCTAAAGATGGGAGTTTAATTGTCCTATCGGATATTTGTTAATGTTTTAACACCAAAATTTTGATTTTCGTTTGGACCTCACATTTACATAATTCTTTCATACAGTAGTTGATTTCTGTTCTCTGGATTTTTGTAAGTGCTTTTCTGAACTTTTTATTTCAAAAAGAAATTGATAATATTATGGAGCCTAAAAAGAGTGAAGTGTCAAGAACCCTGCTCACCATAAAAACCAAACAAGAGATAATAACTATGGTAGAGAGTTAGATGTCTGATGTTGCTAGGCAATATGGCTTGAACAGGTCTACAGTAGGCACAATCTTAGCTAAGAAAGATATACTGTAATCAAGAAGACTCAAGCAGTTAAAGGAGTAACAAATATCACATCTGAGAAACAAAGATGTGCCATCCATGAAAAAATGGGGAGATTGCTTTTCACCGATCACCCACTGTATACTTTTTTTACACACATGCATATAAGGAGTTTTCCTCTCTGATGTTAGTTTTGGTGATCTGACTTGACCTCATCAAGAATGATATCAAGGATTTTTTGTCAGCTATGCATGACATGATACGGCAGTTTGCAAGTTGTTATGACTTTGAACACTTATCTCTGGAAGATAGTCTGGGGTACTATGACCTTCAACAATTTAAGTGATTTCACAGCTTTATTATGTTTTTGTCCACAGATTCACAAAAACAGTGCTCACACCTGGCAATCCAGCCATACAGGCAACTACAACTGTAATGAATGAGAGTTGCACACATTGTTTGTTGGCGTTGTAACTCAGAAAAACGTGACCTTATAATAAACCAACATTCACTTTATCTATTATCTTCCTTATTTCTTTAATGTGAAGGAATGTCGTTTACAAATGTTGGTACTTTTTACTCAGTTCTGTAGCTATATTTAAAATATTGTCGTTACTAAACTAAAAATAATCATTTTATACCCAAATATCTAAAACTAGTACTTACAATCAAAGGCAAGACTTTTACTTATCTCACACCAGCTCTTTTATCCTTTTTTCTATAAAACAAAGAAGTAAAACACTACAGGCATTCTTGAGCCTGAATAAGCTTGATCAATCTAGATTGTAAAGACCTGTTGGTATTCTCACTTTTTGTCATGATGATAACTGTTTTCAAAGTTGCTGTGATATGATGCAACTTTGGCACAAAGGCATTTGCTGATTGGATGCATGTTTGCAATCAGTGTGAGTAGAACAAACGTTCTGTTTCTAGTTGAGGTTTCATTTGCACTAGTTTAAGGGGGGGTTACTAGTTATCAGGAACAGCCATCGTGGTTTCAAGATTTCAAGATTGGGCTATAAGTAGCAGATTGAGATATTTGTAGGGCTCTAGGCTATTAGATTTGGGCGACTTGTACTTTTTGGGCTAGTTTAAAAATAATTGTGTATATTTCAAGGAATTCTGCTTTACTTTTTATAAAATTCACCTTGTAAGATGTGAGGTTCTCACAAGAATGTGCTGTGTTTACCTATAGTTTATTTATTATTTTATTAATAATTATTAATTAACAAAACTACCATTCTGTAGATGTAGCCATATTCTGTTTGGTTAATAAATTACATCAGTTATATGGCATTTGACATACTGTACAGAAATATGTAAATATCAGTTAATTTGAAACTTTGTAATTCAAATTTGCAATTATTTTGTTCTTAGAATTTTGAACTAATAAGGATTTCTTGTATAATCGTGAGAAGCCAAGATGGTGCAATTAATCGTGAAATGATTAACTGGATTGTTGAACTGTTAGACAATCATGTTGGAAACTATGGACTTGACAAAGAAATATCAGATGATAACAGTTTACCAGATTATGAACATAATATAAATTGTTTAAAGATAAATTTTACCATATTTAATTCTTTAACTAGTAAAATATGTGCAATAACAAGAGCAATATATAAGTAAATAAATAAAGGTATAAAACATTTAAATGTATAATGAAATAACACAGAACATATACATTGAGAGAGAAAATATAACTTTAATTATTCAATGTATTTGTCACAGAAGTGGAAAGTATCAATTCCATGTTTTGAACAGATTGATGTTTATATCATGTATAGTACATCAGAATAATACTCTATTCCTGCAGTCTGAAATTTGGTAGAGGTGTTGAATTTTTTTCAAGCAGAAAGAATCTGGTATTACAAAGGATGCTTATGATTTTTGGTTTATTGTGTAGTATATCAGGCATACTGAATTATATTTTTAAATCTTGGTGACAAGAATTAGTAGTGTGTGAAAGATTACAATTTAAAGATATTTTCCTGTTGAAATATTGTATGAACTCTTTAAATTTGTTGCAGTTTTTTCAGTGATTTGACACATTCATCCAGTATTATAAGAACTTCTGGTCTAGCAACTGAAACTTACCTGCTGATATCTATACCAATTCAATTGTTTTCTTCAATGATCTTATTGACTTTAGCACCTTGTTATCATTATATCAGAACCAAGGAATCAAGTATATTTTGTGTATTGAAAATATATGTCATGGTAGAATTGTTCCAGATTTGCTTTGGTCATTTTACCAGAGGATAAGGTATCAATTATGCAGGGTGATTTGAACATTATCCAAAAAGGCTTCTGGAGGTTGGTTAAAAGATATTGAACATAAGATCAATAATAATAATGATCAACCAAATATAAAATATTTTAAACTAATGTATGTAGATAATGTATATAAAAAAATGTTTTAAAAAATAAAAATGGAGTTAGAGATTTAATGTAGTATTAGTATTGTACCTGATCAACATAATAAAATACAAAAAAACTAGCAATGAGTTGTGTATCTTTCCCAGCTTTTATGATATTTTATTTAAAAATTAACATTTGTATTATTAATCAAAATAAGTAACTAAAATTATATGTGGTGCCATCTGTTATGAGATATTGTTATGAAAGCTTTGTATATTCAATTATTATAAAATAGCAAAATACTTAATTTTGAGGGTAGAGACGAATTTTATAAAATGCTGTAAATGCTAACAACAAGTAAAATATTCATTAACATTAATTGTTATTCCTCATGAGATATGACACATCACCACCCTCTATCTCTCCATCTCCTCAACCTTTTACAACCAAAATTTAATAGAATCAATGCCCTTATATACAAGCTACCATGCGAAATTTCATTTATCTTCTTAAGCAAAATAGAGACAGACACACATTCATTCATTTGTGGAATTTTTTTCTGTTTTTAATTTTTTGGGGTTCAGGGGGTTGCAAAACACGGAGATTTACAAAAAACTTGGAAGGTCAAATTTGACATGATTCCCTTTACTATATTTGCCCAATACTTTCCCTTGTTACGTATAAATAACAGCCAGGAAAGTAACATATGTTATAATAATTCAAACAGCTCAAATACATCACACTGACCTTGTATAGCTTTGCAGTCAATCAGTTGACTGCAAATTTTAGAAACATAACACTAACGTTTTCGATCCACCCTAGGACCTTCTTCGAGTGTTCTATAAAAAATTTTTCTGATGCAATCTGAGTTCGATTTAGCTTCCAATTTTAAATGTTCCAAATGTTTCTATCTTTGAATTTATTTTTTTAAATTTTAAATTTTCAAAAGATGTGCACCTGCACTGACTATTAAAGCACCGGTCGTACATAGCCTACCATGCTCTCGAGAGTTGTTTTTTGTCTTTAAAATTGATTGACAGGCCTTTGCAGTCCGCTTTAAAAATTTCTAACATCTCCAGATTCGATAGTTGGTTTATATGCTGAGTTTGCCAGATCATTGTCGCTTGTTGTAATTCAGGTATAATGCTGTTTTTTCTGGCATATATAACTAAGGTGGGCTGTATATATATAACTAAGTGCTTTTCCTCTTTTTAACATCTGTTTTGTGTTCACGGAGGTGTTGTTTTAGCAATCTTTTTGTAGTTCTGATATATATGAAGTCTCTATCAAATCTGTTATCTCTTAGCAGAATTTTATATATTCCCGGTGTTCTTTCAATTTCAACCTGATCATTCTCATTCCTTAGCATGCTGAATGTATCTGGCTTACATCTCTAGGCTGTTTTTGTATAAGCCCCAATTTCTTGGTACAGGGACTGCATATGGCACTCATACGTTATAGTGATACAGTAGGGAAACTCATCTTGCTACGAACCGTTTTTCAGAGCTCTGTTCATTTGGTTTTTTTGCCTGTCTGCCATTCTATATATTAGACCCTTTTTATAGCCATGGTTTTCAACAATTTCTGCTATTCTTCTTATTTCCCTCCATTTGTCGTCCTTTGTTACAGTGTGTGCAGGCCCTTCTGGTAAGTGTTCTAAAGCCTGCCATTCTGTAGTTGTATGGATTGTTAGAGTTGGCTGGGATGTATATTGGGATGGCACTCAGTTTTCAGTATATCTTGGTGTTGTATCCACTACCATAATATAACAAAATATGCATTTTCAAAACATTGCAATCTAAATGGATGTGAAATGGAAAACAATTTGTTAAATTGATAAAATTTTAAAAATATATACAGTAATACCTCAACTTACACTACCCCGACTTACGCGAACCCCGAAGCTACGTGATTTTCGAATCTCGTTGATTCGTCTTTTGTTTGAGCGCCACGCAACTCTTGATTACTCACTCCCCCCATACTATTGTTTAGCTTATATGTTTGGACGTGTCATGCGGAATCGACACATAGCTACAATTTTTTTTATGTTATTTATTTCTGTGTTTGTTATATTTACAGAGACTTGAGAGACTCTCTGTGGTAATTTCTTGTAACCGTGAATGAATCAAAAGACGAGATAAGATTAACGAGAACATTTATTAGCTTACATACATCCGACATGGATTTTACACAAATTACGAAATTATACCCTGACTTACGCGAATTCGACTTACGTGGTTATCGCTCGGTCCCACCTATCGTGGGGTTTGGGGTATTACTGTATATATTATGAACATATTGAAATTTTAAAGGTTAAAAAAAAATAGGATTAATGCTAATTTAGGGTTAAAAATAGATGGTGGATGGTATGAATATATTAAATTAATAAAAATAAAAATAGATGTTGTAAAAAAGGAGTATAAATATGTAAATTAATGTACAATGATGATTGTTGCTACAGTTAATGATTGTAAATGTGTATAATAACTGATTAAATGTTTTTGTGTAATAATTTTGTGAATCCTCCAGATGTCTCAATGTGACTATCAATTGATTGACCTTTACTGCTTAATACTAAATGAAGTCTGCCATTAATTGTTGTTAATTATGTGTAGTATTATCCATGGCTGGATTGATTATAAAGAAAAATAGATTGAAAAGATGGAATCTGTTGTACAGTATATATAAGAAAACATCAATTTCTTTGTGATGTTTTCGTGGTTATTTAAACTTCTTTAATGTAATTTTTATGTATATTTTGTTTTATTATTTTTATCAAACCCCAACTGAAAATGAACTCCAAAAGAATTCAAATGCATTTTGGGTATGCCAGTATATATTTAAGATTAAATCATTGCAAATTGTTTTTCTATATTAATTGTAAAATTTTTATATAAAATAAATTAACTTTCATTTGTAATATATTTACTGGTGTAATAAGCCCTAAAATTTAAAGAACTGGTTAGGTTATCACAAAATTCCACATATTCTGTTTTAGTTACGGTTTCAACCCTGTTCCTCCTCTTTGTGGTAAAAAAAAAAGTCTCTGTCCCCTACCCCAAAAAAACACCATGTAAAAATTTGAATGACTCCTTTCAAGACAAAAACATAGTGAGGGAAAAACAATTTAGTAACACAAGCTACATTGATGATATATTTTTAATGTTTTTGAGTTACACTTTTTCCCATATTGGTTCCATTGTGTCTTTGATTCACACTGCACTGTTCCATTTTTACTATTCCTCTTCCTCTCACTCCTCTCATTTTATAAATAGTTTATGGTTTTATGTATAATTAATTTTATATTAAAAATTGTATTATTATTCTCTAGTCAAAATCCTTTAAAGTACAGTTTTTCAATCTTTCAAATAAAATAAGGAATTTTATTTCCAGTACACCAATGTCTGATTGATGTTTCATTGATACTTTTTTTAACACTGCATTTCTGTATAGCTCACATGCTGGATAAATAGGATAAAAGTATTTTAGAATTGTATTTATTACTTTCACATAACACAGATCCAGCACCGATGATGTAGGAAAATTAGCTAATGTAATTCTGTAACTGTAAAAATATCAGTATATTGTAAAATCCAGTATATAATTTTATTTTTTTTTTAGAGTATTTATAACCACGTGGTTTTCTTACCTTACATTTACAGTATCTCTCTACATGGTCTTTTGTGGTTTTATTTTCTTATACTTCTTCCCTAAACCAGGACACATTGTTTATGGATGAACCCTCAACTATAGCTGAAGATTGATACACAAGTTATCTCAAATAAAACAGTTTGATGATATACTTTTGGTCATTTTTGTTTCTGATTGAAGCACAATGAAAAGAATGTGTGCAGATATCAAAGGAGAAACACTGAGCAAAACATGCTGTGTGAGAATAGTCAGTTAGGTGATTGTTGTTTTAGAAAATTTTTTTGTACTCTAAAAAATCTCAATTATGTGCAAAATGAATGTAGCAAAAAAGAGCAAAACTTATGATTTGCACAATGAAAAGAATTACAATTATTTATGATAAAAAAATAAATGTTGCTGTTTAATTTATCCTCAGTATCTTTATCAAATAGAGTTACCCTAACATGTCAATTACCATGTAGTAACTAACAATAATTGTTTTGCAGCAAAATTTATAAGAGTGAATTAATTAATAAACTTTTAGTAATTCAAACACAAATTATTTATTGTATTTATTCAGACACTTGGCAAATCTCATCATTAAATTTTATTCAGTTACCATAATAAACTTTTATCAAATAATAAAAATATGATGGTAGACTTTTGACTCGTGAAAACTTTGTATGTTGTCTTAGTTTGGTCTAAAGAATCTGCATCACCACACTCCTGGATTGACATACATAACTTTCAGATTCATTTTGAACCAATTCAGAAGATTGCCATTTGCAAAATAATAACAATAATAATACAATGCTTTTTATAATAGTGGCACTCCTAATTCTTTCTATACTTTATACATGGGAATACAATTCAAACAGTTGTTGAAACATAATTTTCATCAGATTTGAAATCAATATCAATATTAGTAATATCCTACAATGGTGGCATGTCTGTATTTTCAAATTTTCATTTCTTTATGAATTATTCAATATGTAAAAGTCCTCAAAAGATTTTGGTATCAGACTATCACATTTTTATTTTTATGTACAATATAATATAAAAATTAATAAGAAACAACAAATGAAATTGCAGAAAATAATAAATTGATATGATTAAAAAAATTAATTTCCCTTTTGTAGTTTTCTGATAACTGCATTAAATATTCTTCAAACTTATTTTATTCTAAAGAGCGATTTCAGAATATTTTGAAATTTATAAAATGTGTAACTTTATAATAATAATTTTAGTAGATTCATAGCATTTTTAAAATATCATAATATATTAAAATTATTAATTAAAAATAAAATAAAAGCAAATAAGTTTTTTACTAAAACAAATATTTACAGATAAGAAGAATTTAATAGAAGAATTGAAAAATGAAGTGGAAAATTATAAAAAACAAGTACAAAAAGTAAAAAATGAATTACAAGAACTTAAAAACCAAAACAAAAGTGATCCTTTTTCTGATGAGGAATATGCTTCATTTGATTCAGATAATAATTTATCAGATCATTCTTTTTTCATAAATTCTTCAGAAGATAATGATAATTTATCTGATTTATCTGATAATTCTCATGATACCACCACTACTGTTCAAAATGAAAGTGATTCTGAAAGACCATATATGTATAGTTTTGCTAATGTTTTAATGTCTCTTTTTCCCAATAATTCTCAAGATACACGTAACAATGAACAAATTGAAGAAATTAGCAGATACGATATTAACTTAAGAAATATTAACGGTTCGTGGGAAAGAGGTCGAAATAATTCAAATCCAACCGATGAGCAGGTAAATCCTTCGTCTTCAAGTTCTTTGTTTAATGCCAATGCTAATGAATCATATGATATGGTGACAACAGAAATAATTGATAGACATTCAAAGGCAGATCGTGCTGAATTGTCAACACAGAGATCAAGAGATGTGGCATCTACTTCGGAAAATAATCGTGAAACTCCTGATGTTGACAACGAAAGAAATAACTATAGTGAAGATGAAAATCCAAATGAAAGTAGTGATGATATGCTAGTGAATAACAGGAAAAGAATTTTGAAGAGAAAATTCTCTTTACCAGTTCTGTCAGATATATCAGATGATAGTATAAATGAACCACGACGAATGAGAAGAAGAAGAGTTAGACCACTTGTAGAATCTTCTGAAGAGAATATTTTAGAACATGGGGATGAAATATTAGAAATTACAAGACCATCACATTCTCGTGAAACATGCAAAGGTGCAGAACAAAATAAACGTGCTCTAAGTGATTCAAGTATAGTAAATGTTAGGGAAACTAAACATACACAAAGGAAGACCACAGAAAGATGTCAAGCACCTCTGAGTAGAGTTCCGATACCAGTAAATTCAACAGACTCAACAGAAAATGAAGATGAATTACAAGAAACTGAAACAAAACAAGAATCACAATGTTTAAATCAAAATGATGGAAGTAGGACATTATCAAGAATAAGAAGTTGTAATAATCAAAGTGAACATCACAGAACTAGGTCTTCCTTACAAAGAATATTTGATTTTTCAGAAACAAGAAGAGTTCAGGAAGCATTGAGATTGAGATTCTTAGAAAATTATAATTCTTCTAATCAAGTTGAGAATGAAGGAACAAATCCTCCAGAATCAAGTGAATGGAATACATTAAGACTTATTAATAAATATTCAGACGAGAGTGATCCTGACTGGGAACCACCAGAAAGTGAGCCTGAGGACACTGATATCAATAGCAGTGATGCAATCGAATCTGATTCTAGCTATGAAGTACAAATTCCAGAAAGAACCTGGGATCTTCTTGAAAGGTAAGCCAAAAATAATTAGAATACATTTTTATTCTAGGCTTTAGACAATAAATTTGTGATTTGTTTTTGAAACTTATCCTAGTAAGAAAAGTTTGATACATGATATTTTCTTTTATTTTAAAAAGACATATTTGTAGTTTGCAGAATGTTTTGTAAAACTTATGAGTGTAGCAAAAAAGTGAAAGTTTGAGTTTTATGATATATTTTAAGGTGTTTTTTTAAGCTTCATGTATAATTGCTTTTCTTTAAAATAAATTTTGATTTTTTATTTAAAAAAAAACAGCTAGTTTTATATCATAGGTATATAAATTCATATGATTAAATAATTGAATTTTTAAAAATTATATTAAAAATACTATTATTAAAATAATAATTTTTAATAATAATGTATTTATTTCTGAATCGTTTTCTAATTTGAAATATTAAAAAAATATTAAGTTTGAATTTTGAAACAACCATCAGGAAAAATAATTTTAAGTCATTTATTACTTTTTTGCATAAAAATTAAAGACTTGAGATGGAAAGTATATTTAGCTGTAGTAATTTCATTCATAACAATTTTTAATTTTGTTTGTAAAAATGATGATAACAGCAGTTTTTTCTGTTTTCTTTATGAAACAAAAAATACAAGTGTTTCAATAAAAGTGATAGAATCAACAGTTTCAGAATCTATTTTATTTAAAATATTAAGTACCGTTACTGTTAACATTTTTTCAAATTTGTGTACATATTAAAGAATGTTAATTTAATTTAATTTATTAATACAAGGTAAATACCTATCTGTATGGGCAAAACAACAACAATAAAAACAGCATATTATACACAACACACATTGTCAGTGAACTGTCGGCATGACTTACAACTGAAAGAAAATAAAATAAAGCAAGTCGCATTACCTGTAACAGAAAACAAAAATTTGTAATTAGTTAAATTGCTCCAAAATCGCCAACAAAATTCACTGCCAAACACTCAACAATGACAGCCACTTTTACAACACTCTAAATCTCCTGGTAGCTACACAAATAAGAAAATAAAGATATAAAATATTAGCAATAAAATTATATATACAAATGTATTTCTTATGTAACAAACTTGACAAGAATTCTTTTCCAAAATATAAAATCCTTTTGTTTATAAAAACTTTACATTCAGCCATCACATGATAAACATCAAAAGTAACTTCTAGACCACAAATTTCACAATTTTCTATTCTCAGAGAGGTCATATTTTTAAACATGTTATAGTGTATATGCAATACCACTAAAACCATACTAAACTGTTTGCAAAATTTAAGTATGTTGGCATGTCCCAGTCAATTATTAAATTAGAATATTACTTATTAAATTTATACTCTAAAGCTTTATTCTTAAAATCAGTAAAATAATTATCCATCATTCTTACCAACACATCAAATGTGGTTACTTGATTTAACAAAGATAACCATAAGTTTCTAACAGTGCTAACAATTAATTATTCCATGCCAATTTTTGTGAAATAAATATGACTTTGCTTTAACTGTAAACTCACTAACTGGACATTTATTTACCTGTTCATCTTAAGATACTTTTTATTATATTAAATTTTAATGGAACTCTTTGAAATTCTAAATAGATTATATAGGAGGGAATTTATCTCTTTAAGGAATAAAGTCACTTAATGAACTTCAGATGAATGGCATCATCTTTTTCTGTTCAGGAGAATCCCCAAATCACTGAACCATAAAATATTGACGATCGAACAAAAGCTTCAAATACTTTCACCTTATCTGATCATGCTGTTAATCTGCCAGATTTACATATTTGAATAAACTTCTCTATATCTACATTTGCTTTATTAACAATATGATTTAAATGCTTAGAGAATCTGCCATTTGACAGAAAAAACTACCACCAAATATTTATATTCATCTACAAAGCCCAAGTAGTCTGCTGGGGGTCTGGGTATATTCATCTACTACTATGATCAAGTCATGCTTAATATACCACTTTTCTTTTTTAACATGAACCCCTCCAGTACAAAACACCACGACCTTAGACTTGTTAACATTAATACAAAGACATTATTTATGTATAGCCTCTGCAGTAAAATTAATCATTTTTTGTAATCCAATTCGAGAATCTGCCAACTTTGCCAAATCATCTGCATAAGCAAGAATCTTAACATCACAACCTTCCAGATTATATCCTGGTACTTCTAAAGCACATAAATCCTTAACAAAGGCATTAATATACAGATTAAACGGAATTAGGCTTAATACATATTCCTGTTTAACCCCTTTGTGCATAAAAAACAGATTTGCATTTTTTCCATTAATAGTACAGCAAGTCTTTGGATTAGATAATTAACAATTCTAGACAAATCATAAAATATCTCTATCCAGAGAATTAAATGCTGATTACAAATCTATGAAAAAGACAAATATTTTCTCATGTTTTCTCTCAAATTTTTTTGAATACAGGTATACAATACAAAAATATTATCCAAGGTTGAGAAACCAGAACAAAAACAAATCTCAAAAAACCCCATAATTATCCAGCCACAGAACTAATCACCTATATAGAATCTTACAAAATATCTTAGAAATAGTGAGTAATAACAAAATACCTCTATAATTCTCTGGACGATCCTTAGAACTTTTTTTTTCTTTTTTGTTTATTGGAATAATTTTATTTACATGCCAATCTGGTGGAATTTATAGATATTATTAAACAAAGAAACTAAATAATTAAACAGTCCAGAACAATTTTTATAAAATTTTACAGAAATGCCATCCATACCTGGAGCAGTACTATCTTTCATTGATGACACAGCTGACTCTACTTCCAAAGAGGTAAACTCAACATCCAAAATGTTATCTTGCCAGTTATAACACATACTATATAATAAAAGATCTGGCTTGTAACATTCCGAGCCAAATACTTTCACAAAATGTTCTAACCAATCCAGATCTGGCAAGTTCATATGCCTGACTTTAAGGAAAAAATTAACACACTTCCAAAATTGCATACTGTCTCCAGAAGCCAAGTTTTTATTCAATCTCTGCATAAATAATTTCTTCTTTGCTCTGCATAAATTACAAATGACATTCTGCTCCTTAATAAAGTTAGTTACTGCAATTTGATCTCCAAATGTTGCCTGTTTTAAATCAGTAAAAATCTCTTACCAACTGGACCAAAAAAATCAGCTGTCAACTCTGAATAATCCTGAATTCTTGACATTAACTCATTATATTTTGATCTACCACTAAACTGCAGTCACTCTTCCAAAATAACCTGGACTCTACTGATCTTGGCTTTGTTACATTCTTAATTAATTTTTCTTCCTAATTACACTTTAAATTCATCCTAATCAGAAAATGACTACTAGATACTTCATCCAAAACTGCAAAACTTGAAACCAGCAACATAACACCTAATCTGATTAGAGCCAAATCTATAACTGAACTACGTAATGAACTCACATAAGAATAACAGCTTTTAGAGGCAAATGGACCTCTATCGTTCATAATCATATATCTAAAATTTTCACAAAAACTTAAAATTGATATACCTTGCACATTTACTATTGTAAGGAACCAAGTCTGAACGTTATTTTTATTTACTTTTATTTTACTCATTATTCTATTTTTGTTTGGGGCTTATGTTTTGTTAGGACGAAGGTTTCCTCACCATTCACCTTAGTAACTTAAAAATAGAAGAAAAACCAACTCACCGACGAAAGAAAAGCACCGTAGAAAAACTTGCGCACACTTGCGCTTCCCGAGCGGAAAAAAGTAAGTCCGCAACGAGAAAAGGGGGAGACCCCACAAGCACGAATTAGGGACTCGCTAAACCTTAAAGAATAAAAACGTCCCGAAAATTGTGAAAACAAATAATGTAAAAGGTTAGCGAGTATTGTCGGAAAAATAGGCTGCCAGACAAATAGAAAAATATTTATTGTTAGCGAATAAGTATGTAAATGAGGGAGTGATCTCATTCAGAATTGTGACATCACCTCACAGTATAAAAACAGAACGTCAAGTGAAGATGCCTGAGGTGAACTCCTGATAGCAACGAGCTTTGGTGAGCGTCGTAGCAGTGAACGAGAGAGGTGTCCGATAGGATCAAATAGTTCCAAGGCGATTTTGAAGTTATTCGATTTATGGATCGACGATTATAGAAAGTCTTGAGAGTTGAGGAAATAGGTTCCTAGTATATTGAGGTGACGATTAGGATCTTTAATTTATAAGAATTATTGTTTATAAGTTAAGTCTTTGATTTTTGTCGAATTCCAAAGGGGAATAGAATTAAGTTAGAAATAGATTGATTTGAGTTTGTCGGGTTGATTCTTGTTGAATTTCATTGAATAAATTATTGTTTGATTTTTACTAAATACTGTATATAGTTTATTACTAGAAGTTTAATTAAATATTTGATTTTTGTTATTGACAAACTTTGTCATTATTTAATTCGGTGCACGCTTAAAGTCCAGGCCTGGCACACTAACGCGAATCCGCGTAAAGTACCCATTAGGGAACGGCTATTTCCGGTACGCAGTAGTGTCGATAATTGTTGGAAAAGTCGGAAAAATAATATAGTACTTTACACTATAAGATCCTGTCATATTCTCAATAACCAACATTAGTCTAACTCACCCAAAATTTCCAGGGCCAATCCTGTGGGTCATTACCAATACATGCATTAAAATCACTCCTTAGAATAGCATAAGAGGGAAACATTATAACTTTGAACAACCATAATAGTCTTGTTCAAAATATCTTCTCAAATAACAGGTCTTAGATGCAAATACCAAAAGATAACCAATTTGTTACCTAATGTCAATCACCAAATAAAATCTGTTCTGTATCAAAACTCTATAAGTTAACAATTTGTTTCACAAAATCATCTAACCTCCTATATAATGTCCTCGATTAATCTCACAATACCATAGGGCCTGTATATTTTTAAGTGATGAATCAGATGTTTCTTCTTTTTTGGGTGGAGAAACTGTAGTGCTGCTGCTCAATAATTTGGTATAACTAAAAGTGAATCATTTTCTTCTGCTGATGAGTCAGCCATAATTGATTTAACTGCCAACATGATGGCACTAAAGTTGCCATACATGAAGATGCAATTTATCCTATCTGCCATTTAAAATTATCACAATCTACACTCGAGAACCTTTATGACACAGTAACAGCAAAATTTTAATGAATCTTTATATGTCATTGGTTATATGTTATTATTTATTTTTCTATGGTATGGAGATATTTCTATTGCTATGGTAATGTATACAGTTGAAGTTGTCTAAGTGTGTGTAAATTGTTCCATGTTTTTAAAAAACGAATTTTTAACATGTTGTTCTAAGTTCCATGTTCAAATCTTACTGGTTATAAACGCGATGAAGACCAAGTTTGCTGTCAAAAACGTTAGTATTCATTAAAATTTTGCTGTTACTGTGTTATAAAGGTTCTCGAGTGTAGATTGTCATTTCCAGTAACTCAGTAAGAAGTTGTTTAATAAAATCATCACATTTCAGGTAAAATATCATACCTATACCAGCATGCATGTATAAAAATACCAATCTTGGTTCTTTCCCAATTGAAGGAATCTGAAAATGTTGTTCTGGTTTACTTCAGTTATTTATAATAAAGTACATATTAGTGTTAGACTAGTTAAATGAAGTGCTTGTGATAATATTAAATTCTTTAAAAATGCTGACAAACGGGAAAAGCAGCTTGTCTACTGATGGAGCATACAAAACACTGCTAGTCAGCACCAAATGCTGATGGTTGGCAACTATAATAAATGTGTAATTTTTTACTTAACTGAAAACTAAATATATTCACATTAAGCCTTCATGTTGACCAACATCAAGAAAGTGGCCCACCAAAGGAGCTACTAGACCTGTTATAGAGTGGGCCATGGAAAATAAGATGATAATGACAGCAGTTGGTCCAGGAGGACAAACAGCCAGCACAAAGCTTCTTGGAAGTCTTGTGGCTGTATTCTGTTCACTGAGTTAAACAGAGTTGACAAACTCCAGTTTAAATGTAACTCAGAGTCACGTTATGAGTTACCTGTCTTTCATATTCAGATAAAAGTATAACTCTAGGGTTTTGCTATCCTGGAGTTAATGATTTAAAACAATCCTGTGCTGAAGATTAAATAAGTCTTATTTTGTAAACAGCATCTTGATTGGTTGCAAGAAAATATATGTACAGAAATGGTGGAAACACAAATGGATATTAACGTAAGTTGTAATTTCAGCAATTTCAAGAAAGAATTGCTATTAAAATTAGTAGGAAAGCATAAGCAGAGCTATAAGAATTTGCTAGAGATGTCATAATATTTTTTCTTGAATGTTGAAGTTTTTCACCAAATCTACTTAATAAACATTTTAGTGTATCCTTTTACTTTCTCAGCTGTTATGTATAACAGAGGGAAAGTATAGCAATTGATAAAAAAAAAATGACCCTCCTTGAAGATTTTTACATTTTTTTAGTTAAGACACTTTGAAACTTTGAGAAATGCAAAAAAAAAAATTTGGGAGTAATTTCTGTATATATGGATGTTAGTGTGTGTGGGGGAATGCAACAATTTTGTTTACTCTCTGTAAGGCTTAATAAATCCTGTGTTTTTTGCCAAAAATATTTGAAATTTTGCAGAGAGGTTTGTATATTCGGGTGTCAATGAGTCTTCACGATGTTTGCAAAACATACAAAAAAATATAAACAGGAACAGTTCTCTCAATTTTAATGCAGAACAAAATCAATATAACAAGTCACTGAGCAAGGAACGAAAGATCACCCAACATGTGGACACCATGTCTCATTGTTCCCTTCTTGAATAGCGTGCCTGACCAATGCATCCCCTGCCAAATACACTCTTTTCTTAAACATAGTTCAAATGAAACCGAACAGGGATTGATGCTAATAAATTTTGGTGATTAAAGGTCAAAGGGGTAGGGAGATAAAGGTGGTTGTGTGTATCTCCAGTACAAACTTAATGATGATTTTGTTCATTAGCATTCATAATATTTTATAAAACTCATCCCTACCCTCAAAAGTAAGCTTTTTTTTATTATAATAGTTAAAATACTTTTTTTTAAATTTGGAAATTTGAATTTGAACAAACTCTGTGCAAAACTGCTGTGGTTTGAATATTGGAGGATTGTGAATATTGTAAAGCAAATTATATATTTAGCCCTATAACAAATAGGGTCAGTGTCAGGAATGGCATCTGGCCATAAAACCTATGCCAAAACTACATGAAATATTTGCTAGACTACAAGTAAGTTACAACTTTGTTAGGGTGTCCCCTGCAAGTGATGCACAGTCATTTCGCCTAAAAACTGTGTCAAATGATCTTGGGCTACCAAACCAAGGACTGGTTCGGCTAAAGAAGTTAGTCCAGAGAGAGAGGAGGAAGAAGAAGACAAGTATAAGAATAGATACTTTAAACATCAGAACATTGAATGGGAAGAGTAGAGAGTTGGTCCATCTTATGCAAAGGAGGAGAGTGAACATTTTATGCCTACAAGAGACAAGATGGAAAGGAAATAAAGCTTAAGAACTTGGTAAAGAGTACAAGCTGTTTGTGAGTGGAACAAATTAGGGAGGAAGGAATGGAGTTGGTATCATAGTTGATAAAGTTCTAAAAGACAGAGTCTGTGAGGTTAAATGAAGGTGTGATAGAATTATGAGTGTTAAGTTGGACTTTGGTGGAATTTACATTACAATTGTGTGTGTGTGCTCCTCAACCAGTTAGTGAAGAAGAAGAGAAGACAAACTTTTGGACAGATCTTGAGCAAGTTATAATGTGTGTTCCTGTGAACGAGGGTTAATCTGTGGAGGTGATTTAAATGGTCATGTTGGGACGAATGTGGAAAGAAGAGTTCTTGGAAGGTGGAGCATGGGAGAAAGGAATGGGGAGGGAGAAAGACTAGTCAATCATGCTTTGGCTTTTGACCTTGCGCTATTCAAAAATCACACTTTGTGAGAAGAAAGCGAATAAACTTGTTACATGAATGGAGGTAGATCCAGCCAGATTGATTTTTTATTGTGCTGCAGGAGTGAAGTGAGAAACAGTAAGTTAAATGGAGAAAGTGTTGCTGCACAACATACAGTTCTTCTGGTGGATTGTGACATTCTTATGGGCCATTGTAAGAATTGTGTTAGCCAGACTGAACAAAAGATTAAATGGTGGAGTTGAAAGAGGAGGAATTAAGGAAAGAGTTTAAGGTAAAAGTGTTAAAAGAAATTCAGTTCCTGGATGGTGAGCAAACATGGTGGCTGCTGAATTGCATTTTGAAAGTTGGAGAAGAGGTTTTGAGGAAAATTTCAGGGAAGAGATTGCCAGAAGGAAAGGAACTTTGGTGGTGGAATGCTGAGGTACAATTCACAGTTAAACAAAAGAAAGAGGCAAAAAAAAGATGGGATTTGATGGGAAGGCCTGACGGTAAGAAAACTTTCCACTTGGCAAATAAAATGACTAAAAAGACAGTGGCTATTGCAAAAGCAAAGGCTTTAGAAGAAGCTTATAAAGTTTTCGAAAGGAAAGGTGGTGAAAGACAGTTGATGGGAATTGCCAAAGGAAGAGATAAGGCATCAAAAGATTTTACCTCTATTAAGCTGATAAAGGAGTGGTATTACAAGATTACGAAAGGGTCAAGGAAAGATGGAAAGTATATTTTAGGAATTTATTGAATGAGGAAAACCCCAGAACTATACGAGGATGGAGAGGTAAATGAAGGAGTGGTGCAAGATATTAGCAGAGAGGAAGTGGAAAGGGTGCTAAGAGAAATGAAGATGGGGAAAGCAGTTGGCACTGATTGGATTCTGGTTGAGGCTTGGAGAGGTTTGGATAAGGAGAGGATTGATATCCTCTAGGACCTTATGAAGAAACTCTGGCAGTAGAAGATCCTAGATGATTGGAGGAAGAGTATTTTTGTACCAATCTTTAAAGGTAAAGGGGATGTACAGGATTGTGGAAACTACAGAGGTATAAAGTTATTGTCCCATACTATGAAAATTTGGGAGAAAATTGTCGAAAAAAGGATTAGACAGGAATCCGAGATTGGAGACTATCTGCTTTGAAACAGCTGATGGAAAGGCACAGGGAAATGCAGGAAGATTTGCAATAATGTTCATAGATCTGGAAAAGGCATACGATAGGATACCAAGGCAAGAGATATAGAGATGTTTGAGGGAAAAGAATGTTCCAGAAAAATACAAGGGTTGTCCCAAAAGTAATGCGCAGTGTGCTCTAGTGGGCATTGTAGGCAACGTAGACAGCTGATCAAAGCTTAAAATAAATAGATCAAACTAGATTGAAGTCTTATGAACATGTTGGTATCATATGGTAGTGGGATTCATTTAAAGGAAAAATTCCAAAAATTCAAAAAGACAACGAGAACAGTCCATTGGGTCAGATTTCAGCAATAGAGCAACGTGCGTATATTCGCATTGAAACAATGTGCAGTAAAAAAGCGCCTGAAATTCATGCTGCATTAAAAGAAGTGTGTGGTAGGTTTACTGTGAATTGTAGCACAGTACAGAGGTGGCACACGAAGTTTCGAGAAGGTCAAACAAGCATCAAAGACAATCTGTGCATGGGGCGGGCGTTTACTATAACAGCTGACAACACAAACACTTCAATGATTGCAACGTTGCTTGACGAAGACCGGAGAATCACGGTAAGAGAAATTGAGGCGGAGACAGGAATCTTGAAAACGAGTGCGCATCATATTTTAACACAGGTGCTAGGCAAACAAAAGGTGGTGGCACAGTGGGTACCACAACTCTTGTCAGCCAAACAAAAAGCAACACGTTTGGAAATTGCGTGCGAATTGCTTGCACGTTATGAAAATGAAGGTGAAACCTTCCTTGATCGCATCATCGCAATTGATGAAATCTGGATATGTGAGTTTGAGCCCAAAACGAAGTCTCAGAGCAACATTTGGAAGAGTCCAGGTTTGCCAAGAGCACAAAAAGTTTGTTGCCAACAGTTAAAAATGAAAGAAATGTTGATCTTTGCCTGCAATAAACAGGGTGTAATTGCCACAGATCAAGCTCCGGCAGGTACTAGTGTCACTGGAGCATACTACAAAAACTTTCTTCAGAATGTCTTGTGCCCAAAAATCCATAAACTGCACCCAGGAATGTTACAAAGTGGTGTGTTGTTTTTGCACGATAATGCACGCCCGCACATCAGTGCATCGATCATCGAACTTCTCAAAAAATATGGCTGGGAACAGCTCCGCCACTAGCTTATAGTCCTGATCTGAGCCCATCTGACTTTGATCTCTTCCCCAAGCTGAAGGAACCCCTTTTGAGGGGTGCGTTTTCCGACACTGGAAGAGCTCCGAAGAGAAGTGACCCAACAGATTTGGATGCTCAATAAGAAGGGGGCGCTGAACGGAATCCAAGTACTTCTGCACCACTGGCAAGCATGCATTGATAAGGGAGGGGATTATTTTGAAAGCCTGTAATCACTTGTATCTTCTTCAATACATATTTTTCAAGTTAGAGGCAGCTGTGCATTACTTTTGGGACAATTCTCATATGTTAGGCTTGTCAAGGAAATGTGCAAGGGAGTGGAGACTCAAGTTAATAGTAGTGTGGGCACTACAGAAGGGTTCTTTGTTAATCATGGATTGGCCCTTAGCCCTAATCTGTTTGACCTGATAATGGACATGTTGGTTTGTGACATGAGTGTAGTGCTCTGTGGTGTATGCTATTTGCAGATGATATTGTGCTGTGTGAACCTTCCCAAACCAAGGCTGAGAAGAAACTGGAAGAGTGGAGGAAAGTTTTGGAAGAAAGAGGCATGAGGATTAGCAGAATTAAAACAGCTTATATGTCTGAATGGCAGGGACAAGTGCAATATTAAAAGCCAAAATGTGCCACTTCGTATGGTTCCGAGTTTTAACTGTCTAGGGGCCTTTGTCAAGATGGGAGGAGGATTAAACTTGGAAGTGCAACACAGAATTCAATGTGGATAGTTAAACTGGAGAAAGTTGAGTGGTGTGTTATGTGACAAGACAATTAGCTGCAAACTGAAAGGTAATTTGTACAAATCAGTTGTTAGACCTGCAATGATATATGGGGCTGAGACATGGGCAATAACAAGAGCCCAAGAAAAGAAAGATGGAGGTGGCAGAGATGAGAATGTTGAGATGGATGTGTGGAGTGTCAAGGAAGGATAGAATAAGGAACAGGTTTATTAGAGGTTGAATAAACATTACATTAGAAGAGTAGAGAGGTTGTCTGTATATGCACAGACTTTATCTCTAAGAAATTAGAAGTGTTGAAATTGAAATTAGAAGAGGAAATGATAGTAAGTAGGGAGGGAAAGAAAATAGGGAAAGATTGAAGGGAAGTGTTGGATCACTGAGCGTCTGCATCAGAATTGTTGAACAAGTAAAATACAGTGACAAGACAAAATATGTTCAGTAAACAGTATAAAAACAAACATGACAAGTTTGCGCGTGCGAGTGAATGTGTACAGCAAAGGGGTAACAGATACAAAGTTTCAACAATTACAAAGTATGCTGTAAATTGGGTTGACAAAGAGATAAAACATTATAAAATTTAGCATTAATAACATTGAAGAATCTAGCAGATATAAATCCAGTGGGTCTAATTTGCATATGCCAGTACAGTCAAATGGCAGGTTGAACAAATTGGGCGAGTAGCCGGCCTACCTTAAATGATATCAGCCAGTGTATTATTGGTCCGGATGTGGTTGTGTCACTCATCTCGCTGGCTACTGGAATTTGTGGGCCTGAGTTTTTTTGTATTGCGTATGAAATTCTTCATTTTTGTCCATAGTTTTTTGTTATCGAGAATGTCTGCAGGATTGGGGGGCCAGTTGAGTCCTGTTTGGAGACATTCTTGGAAGAGTTCTGCACGTTGTTGGTTGTATTTGTTGCAGCTGAAGAGAAAATGTAGCACATCGTCTTCACTCTGTCCATCACAATCTCAGGTGTTATCGATCTGCTTACCAAAACAGTGCAGGTATGATGCGAAGTTCCCGTGTCCTGTAAGGTACTGGGTCACCTCTGCATCTGGGCTGAAGTATTTGGCTTTTTAATTTATTAGAGGTTCTATAAAGATGGGTCCCTTGAGCAGGAAGATGCAAGAATGCAAGTGGAGGTGAAAGTTGAGAGCAAAGTAGTGCAGATTGTGTTGGAAAGAGGGTCGGAAAACTGGTAGTGAACGGAAGGAGGAAGACTAAGGCTGCGTTGAAAGATAAGGTGGAGGAAGACTTGCATCAGAGGGGACTTAAGAGAGAAGACACTATTGATAGGAAGAAATGGAGGAAACATATTAGAGAAGGAAATGCTGATCCCATATAAAAGGCAATGCATGGGAAAAGACAAAGAATAATAATAATACAGTAGAGCGTCGATTGTCTGAATCAATTGGGGACTGAGGTTATTTGGAAAATCAATTTTTCGGATAACCGATTATGTACGAAAAAATACATTATTAACATAGTATATTAGTATATCCCAATTGTATCGAGAAATAAATTTACTTTCATTCAATTGTTCCAAATTATTTCTTCTTTCACCAATAATTTTTCCTACACAGAAATTACGACACAAATGTTGTTGAAAGTATTGCAAATACTTTAAATTTTTAAAACTTTCTATCATTTCCTCCTCTTTTCTACTGTAGGTTACCATTTTAAAATGAGAGTGCTATTGCACAAGCATCAACTCTGAATTTTAACTTAACTCACTCAAGAAGATTGTGATTTAAACTAAATCTATTAGGGTTACTCAACTTTATGAATGCCAATTTCTTGCAAACTCTATATTTAATGTTTACTTTAACTCAGCCTAGAAAATACAGCCATCATAGTGCTAGAGTTGGTCATGCAAAAGAGCAGCCATTAAAATAGTAATCACATCTCTGTCCTTCATCCAAAGGACCATTTCTTCCTCTAAGCATCTTTTAATATCAGAGGCACCATTCTGTAACACCTGGAAGACATGGGACTTCATTTCCACCATTCCCCAAGATAGCTGCCACCAAACATCCAACACAGGCAGCACTGTTTGGAATGTCATCAATCTGGGAATCCTGGACAGTGTCTATGTGGTATTTTATAGTGTGTAGGCAGTGACTAATAATACTTCTCTCTAGGCACAGATGATATTATATCCATGTATAGAGGAGGCATAGTCATTGTTCCAATCCAGCTGTAGTAGTCAAATGGCAGACAGCCATCATACTAGAGGTTACAGTATGAGCAGCCATTTCCTATGATAGAACTCCCCTAGTATTGCTAAAAAGTACTCTGACACCATGCAAATAAGTTGACAATTTTCTGCAGCTAATTGTACTGCCTATGATGTTGCACCTTTCAGGGCTGTTTATCAGCATGATAATGCCAGATGTCATACAGAACAGTGTCCCAGTGGATTCATACCTTTCTATTGGCATTCAAGTCCCCAGACTTCTCACTAATCTAGCATGTATGAAAAGCAGTTTCAGCCATCACAGAATGTGAATGAATTGCATTCAGCAATTGCAGAACATCTGGAAAATCTGTCACAGGGCAACATTAGAGTGTTGATTCATGCAAACCATGTATTAGTTTGTAGTGTCACCAGAGAAACTTTTACCGTGCTAACATGTGACCATTATGTTGCCACTGCACTCCAATTAAAAGTCCTTTTGCAATGAAAGTAGAGTATAATCTGTTTTTATCTTTACATACCCATTGTGTGTGCCAAGTCTTACAGCAATAGGACATATTCTTCAAGGTGCATTAATTTTTTTTAACAGTGTATTTTTGATTTACCTTTAAAATTTGGAAAAAAAATATCTATAAATTTTGAACTGATTTTCTAATTGTTAAAATTTTGGAAGGATTATTCAAAAGGCATAATCTTTTAATTACTATTAATATTTCTGATAGTAAAAACTTTTACAAAAACTAATTTTAATGAAATGTTTTCATGTTATCCTGTGAAAACAGCTTGGTTCTGTAAGAATGAGGAAGTGATGGAGATTTCAACACTGAAATAATAACAAATTTTTCTTGAGTATATGGTTGTACTCATCATAGCATAAAAATGTTGTTTAAAAAAAATGGAATATTTTACCATTTATTTCCATACAAAATGCTTACCTTAATGACAAAATCACTGGTGAAAATTAAATGAAAAACTGTAAGTCTAAACTGACTACATGTATTTGTTTTTCTCACTTTGAAGAATGTTTCATTCAAGGCTATTGAGAGAGAGGGAGTTGGGGATTTTTCACTGATTCCATAGAAAACTTGGGACCATAATTGTCATTATCCCTATAAATTAATATTAATTTTACTAACAAAAGATAAAATTTTTAAGAATGTATTTTATTAACACATTGATTTGCTATTGGGGTTTACCTGTGACCAGCATTGGCTTACTGCCAAGGATCTCTGATGACTGGCAAAAAGCCATATCTTTAAGTTGTTAAGCACCTCCAGGCATGCATTCTATGTATTTTGCTTTTAAGACTTTTAGGAACTAAAAATTAAAAAGAAATAAGAAAATCAATAATGATGATCTCTGTTGAAACATATCAAACAATAGTGTGGCTTGGAAGAGTATTTAAAGCAATAAGTTGTGCCACTTTTGTAGTTTTATTTTTTTAGCATATTTTCTGCTTTAACTCACAACATTAGCTTTATGCTTTACAACAACCTTGATACCATTTATTTTTCTTCCTGACTGGACCTTCCTTGTGTTTAAGTTTGTGTTTCAAGTCTCTCAGTCTCAAAACAGAAACTGTTTGTGCTTGATTTGTTTCATTGTGAATATACTGAACAGTTGCTTTCCTGAATTGAACGTTCACACAGATATATTATTCATATTAGTTGATGATTTTTGAAGTAATGCTCCATTTACAAGTGCAATATTCAGTAGTAATTCAATAGGTAATTTCTTATACTATTTTATGGTCTTTGTCAATAGCAATGAGTAAGCAGTCATTAGGTCCAACAAACCAATAAACCAGCAAAAAAATTATTAATTTAAAACAAAACAAATATTTTCTTCCATTTTAAACAGTGATCTTCAGGTTAGAAGAACATAGATATAAACTAATGCATATTCTAATAATAAAACATCATACAAATTTAAAAGCTGCAATCATCACAAAATGCACTCATATAGTACATTGTATCGTTAACACTGTGCTTGAATCTAGATATTATAATAATAATAGTAATGAGTGCTTGAATGTTTGGTAGATAATTAGAAAACTTCCTATTTATCCTTCCACTTCATGACAGTTGTACGATTTTCATTTTCTTGAATCTTGAACTCTGTCTCCAATTTTGCATATACTTCATCTTCTGGTATATTCTTCCCATTTTTTCTAATCAAAGTATATGCATTTGTCAAGTCACTCTAGAAGAAAGCACTGAACTGTCAACAACTAGGACCTGTTCAGACATGTTGCGAGACTACAACCAAAGAGCTGCTATACTGAAATTGCTTTACATCAAAATGTCACCTTCAAAAATATTGGCATGGTTTGGCTACAAGAAGCTGCAAGTTTATTACATAGTTAAGAAGTTCATGGAATCTGAAATAGTTCAAATCCCTCTTTAACATGTGGATGGCAATCACTTATTCCAAGTAACTTTTCTGTTCTTGACTGTTTGTTTTAACAGCTGCATTCAAATTGCAAAATTTGGTTACCCTGATACCCATGAAAACATTTTCTTTCTTGTAGTATCCTTCTGAATATTGGCTGTATGTATAGTGTTTATTAGCAATGAATAAAACAAATCTTAAGCTATATCAGCCAGATGGCTTTGATTTATTACTTTCATGACTTTCTTAAGTCATTAAGGAAGTAAAAATTTTATCTAGAAGACAAATGGGAGAAGGATCAGTGATGATATGAGAAGCAATAGGATACAAGAAGAGTGAACTAGAAATAATTAGCAGACAGCAGAATGCTCAAGGATACATTCAACTATTAAACGCTTTCCTTGATTTGGATAATTATAACAAAAGAAAAAGCACCTTTTCTTTAAAGGTGTGGTTTTTTTTTTTTTTTTTTTTTGTTATCTATATCCAGTTGATACAAAATATTTGGATAATTAATATCTGGCTCTAAATGGCAGTTTCAACATGACAATGCTGCAATATACACAGCAAAGTGGTTCGATGAAAAGAAAATTAAATTTTGTTAGACTCCTGAAGAGCAGTACGAATGTGGAGTAGGTCTTATTCTGAGTAAATGGGTGATGAGTGCTCTCCTTGGATGGGGGTCCTTTAATGATCGGATTATTACAGCTCACTTCACCCATGGGCATACCTAATCAACTGTGGTGCAGGCTTATGCGCCAACTAACAACGTGGAGAAAATAATAAAAGATGAATTTTATGAGCAGCTCCAAGATGTCTTTGATGATATCTCAAATCATAACCTGAAGGTCCTGATTGGGGACTTCAATGCCCAATTGTGTGGTAACTGTTGAGGATTCAAGACTGTGATTGGTGCTCATGCGTCTTCTGCTCATGTGAATGACAATGGAGAAAGGTTAATATCATTTTGTGAACACAATGGGTTGTGTGTTGAGAACACATACTTCTAACGTTGGCTTATCCATAAGAAGACCTGGCACTCACCAGACTGGAGCACTTTTAATGAGATAGACTGTACTAGTAAAAAGTGGAGGTCATCAATGCAAGATGTGAGGGTTTACAAAAGTGCAGATATTGGATCTGACCATTACCTAGTTAGGGCAGATATTAAGCTCAAACTTCATAATCAAAGGCAGTTCATGCTAAAATGATCATTTTAGCATGAACTGCCTTTGATTATGAAGTTTGAGCTTAATATCTAGCTTGAAGTTTGAGCTCATATTTGTGATAGAAAAATTAAATGATTCAATCATCTCTGAATCATATACTCTGGAATTGCATAATTGCTTTCACCGTACTTGGAGAGATGACAGATATAGAAGATCTCTGGGGAAACCTCAGATACATTACCATGGAATGTACCCAAAACATCATTGGAAGATGTCGTGGAAGATGAAAGGATCAGTGGATCTAAGATTGCTTGTGGAAATTGATGAGAGGAAAGTCACAAAACTTAAAAGGAACCAGGCTAAAACAATGGCTGAGATGGAGGAAGGAAGCCAAAGATATGCCGAGTTGGCTAGACTTGTAAAGAAAAGTTGTCGGAAAGACAAGAGGGAATGGTTAGAATAAAAGGGCACTGATGCTCAAGAGGGTTCTGACCACCAGAATGACTCCAAAACCCTGTACCACATAGTCAATGTGGTACAGGGTTTTGGACAAGGAGTAATTCCTGTGTTCCAATAAGAGATAAGAACAGGAAGTTCTGATCACTCAAGATGTGCAGAACAGCGGGTGGCTGCAACACTTCCAGGAAACATTTAATCAAATAGAACTGACCGTCACATACAATTTTGATATTGAGGATACACGGGATGAGTTTTGGGTGGACACTGGTGATATTACTTTTGAGGAAGTGGCATTTGCAATTAATAGTCTAAAGAATAATAGGGCAGCTGATTTGGACAAAATTACAGCTGAGATTTTGAAGCAGAGGGCAGCCCATGTTGGACAAGTTAATGTTATTGTTTAACAGATGCTGGCAATGCAGGGAAGTCCCAGAGGATTGTAGAAGGGGCGCTATAGTCCTGAGAGAGGCGATATCTCCAAGTGTACTAGCTGGTGAGGTATCACTCTCCTTTCTCTGCCTGGAAAGGCATTTTGTGTGGCCCTCCTTTGATGCCTGTGGACTGCCCTCAATCAGTACTTGCGGGAGGAGCAAGCTGGGTTTCTCTGTGGAAGATCGTGCAGTTAGCAGATCTTCATCCTTCGAAATATCATTGAACAATGTATTGAGTACTGACACCCATTGCCCATAAGTTTCATTGCTTTCAGGAAGGCTTTTAACAGCGTTCACCATGAGCTCCTGGCAGATCCTGTGACTATATGGTGTACCAGCAAACTTTGTCGCCATTTTCAGGACCTTATATTTGCATTCAAGTTGTTGCATCAAGACAGAGGGTGGCCATACAGACTTTGAAATCACGACAGGAATCAGCCAGGGTTGTGTTTTGTCCCCTTTCCTCTTTCTTGTTGCTCTTAATTACATTATGTGGTGGGCAGATGAGCCTGGTGCACATATTGGGGCCGGCATCCACTGGTCTAACCAGGATTGTCTTAGATATTTTATTTTTGCTGACGATATCACCCTATTGGAGGAAAATGAGACAATGCTACATCACGCCATGGTCACATTGGGTCAGGAGGCAGATAAAATTGGCCTCAGGATAAATGCTGTGAAGTCGAAGATTAATCATGTGGGTAACTACCAAACATGTGGAGTAATGGTTGGAATACAACAATTGGAGGAGGTGAAGAGATTTATCTACTTGGGTAGTGTTATTTCCCAGAATGGTGATGTGGAGGTGGATGTGAAATGCCACATTGGAAAGGCGGCAATTGTCTTCTGGTGGATGAACAAGATCTGGTCCTCACCATCCATCTCATTGAGAATCAAATTCTGCTTGTTTACCTCTGGACCCATCAAAAGACCTGACAGCACCAAAGGAGGAGTCAATACAGGTACTGCTCCAATCTCACTTTCTGTGTGATGAGTGGTCTGACAACATCGAAGAACAGAAGCGGCTTTGAAGTGACATGGAGCTGTCCATTCTTGAGGCTGCAGTGTTTGTGCTGGAGACCAACTCTGAGATAGCTCATACCACTGGCAACCTAAGAAAAGGGAAGGCACCTGGCATTGATGTGATCACAGCCAAAATGGTACAAGTTCTGCAGCAGGTACAGCCAGACATACTCCGTGTCTTGTTTCAGAGGTGTCTACTCCTGGGTCACTTCCCAGTGCAGTGGAAGCAGGTGCATCTTGTGTTAATTCATAAGAGCAGATAAAATTTAAAAAACTAATAGGTAGGTTTAAAATTAATAAATACAAATTATTCTGACAGTTTATGAGTTAATTATACTTTTTATTTGCAAAATTTCCTCAAACTTACCACAAAATAAGAAAAAAGTGAACTTTTAAGAAATTTGCGGTATTCCTGGGTTAAAAAAACAACCGGGATCCCGTTTGAGAAACCCTTCTTGTACCAAGAAATTTTATAAGTCTTATATTAATAAATTTTATGTAAATAAATTAATATGCTCTTTTTTTTCCTTCCTTATTTATAACTTAATTTTTTACAATAACTATTTTGCTGGGTACAATTATTAAATTTAAATAAAAAATTATTTTAATTATTAGTTGATATTAGTATAAGATAGCAATTTTACCACCTACTAAGGATGGGCAAGTCTACTTTTTGTTACTCAAGTCCAAACTTGATGTTTGAATAAGAGACTTTGTGTACTTTATGTACTTGAGTGTTAAGCAAGTCGAACTAATTTGGTTAATATTTATTTTTGGAATTTTACAAACCAAAACCTACGTTTCAATTGATAAACAGTTTTAATATTAAATATGACTATTTGGTAATTTTAGCCAGTCAAAATCTGATTAGTGACCGTGAGAAGAGAGATGATATGCAGGACTGGCAGAAAAGCTTAATAGAAACTATTTTCAACAAAGATATATAAAAACCAAATCCACAATAACTTATATGAGAAGTGTCTTAATTTTTACAGTAACTATGTGGAGAAGTATAAATACTTCTATATTACAATAAAATAATTTTTAAACACATTTACTCAACTGGAAATGACTCATAAATTTTTGTTTAGATTTAATAGAATGACAAATACCAGGTGATTGTAATTAAAATTGTCCTATTTGGAAGACACTGTAACTCAGTGGCGTGCTGTGACATTTGATGATAGGGAAGCTGTGTTTCTGTAAGAAGCCGACTTCCAGGGGCAATCAGTTAATTGCACATCAGTGATAGTCTAGGGCAGCATTTCTCAACCGCTGGTCCACGGAGAAGTTTTACCACTCTGCATTAAAAAATTTTCTTATGATAAAATTTTCATTTATTAAATTATGAAAAAAGATATTTTAAATTTACATAATTTATGTTTAGCACAACACTGAAGACAAATTCTTGTAATGCAAAATATTCGGGAAAGTACGGGAAAGTACATACGTCACTTGTTTATATCTCACAATGGTATGATGTCATTTATTACTAATTATAATTATATTTGTTATAATATGTTTAACTGGATTTTAACCAGGCTTTTTGAATTAAGGATGGAAATAGAAATATTTTTAATAGAAAAGAGTCCTTTGAGAATTCACTTATCTAATGTAGAATGGGTTGCAAAACTAGCATATTTAAGTGATATATTTTCATGTATTAATGATTTAAACTTGAGTTTACAAGGAACTGCAATAAATGTGTTTTATTTATTTAATAAAATAGATGGATGTAAGTAAAAAATTAATTTTTGGTTGGATAAGGTAAAAAATAATAATAACGATATTATATCAAAAGTGCTCAGCAACTAAATAAAGAGAAACAAAACACCTTTTTTGCTGACAAATAAATATAATTGTAAAAAACAAACGTTTTCAGCCCAATTAATGATATATTTAACTAGCAGACCCCGCCACGCGTTGTTGTGGCTCAAAATGTATCTATTATAAATGTATAACACTTCCCCCATGGGGGAGAAATTTTTCGAAAAATTTCTTCTTAGTGTACATTCTCTTGACGTACCCTATTAAAACACAATCAAAAACGCAAAAACCCGCATCTAAAATACTATAATAGAAGCCAAGTTCTTCACGGTAAGCCTTAATCCTGTCTTTCTCCCCCGCGGGGGGAATATCGAAAAATCCCATTTTAGTGTACGTTCTCTTGACATACCCTATTAAAACGCAATCAAAAACACAAAAAACTGCGTCTAAAATAGTATAAATAGAAGCAGAGTTCTTTACGGTAAGCCTTAATCCTAACCATCTCCCTTCAGTGGAGGGAATTTTGACACGTATATTATATAAAAACATGTGCGTATTCGAATGCAGTGTTGTGTGAAAATTTCAAAGGAATCGGTAGAAACAAACGAACATTACATTTTTATTTATATAGATAGATAGAAGATGATCTGCTTTAGTTCATTTTCACAGAAAAGCATAATGCCTCACAGAAAAGCAAACTTAGGGCCTCGTACTCATAGCGCCATCTGTTGGACATAAAAGCCTTAACCTAGATTATATCTTTTATATGAATGTTTAACGGAAGAATATATAGCCTATGTCTGCCCTGAAGTTCCATTCTAAATATTGGTGAAAGAATTTTTGAAATCAGATGAGTAGTTTCGGAGATTACCTGCTACATCCAAACTTACTTACTTACAAACATTACCTCTTTATAATATCAGTATAGATGATAATTCTGAGTTTGTTACTTTGCAGTAAGATATAAACTTATCAAAATTAAATATAATCATTCAGCGACACTTACAATCTTTAAGTAATAGTTTCGAAAAATATTTTCCATCTGAAAAACAATATGTGTAAGGAATTTGTCGATAACAAACCCTTTCATAATATATGACAGTGGTAAGTTAGATTTAAGGAACAAAGAATATGAGTCCATCCTTGAAATTAGTTCAGATATTACATTGAAAACTAGGTTTTCAACAATGTCTATAGATAAGTTTTGGATCAAAATGAAAAATGAATAGCCATCTCTATACGAGAAAGCAACAATACATTTATGTGAAGTGGGATTTTCAACTATGACGGTAATAAAAAATAAATTAGAAATCTACTTTCAATTATTTCACCACTCTGACTCAGCTCAGCTTGACTAATTTACAACTTACAATTGAAAAGTCAATTGAAGAAGAGCAGCAGCAATCTTCTCATTAGCAATGTACCAAATAAACAAAAATTTTAATTTTATAATTTTTAGTAATCACAGGATTGATTTTTTTTGTTGTTGTTGTGTATCTATATGCAATAAATTTGTGGTTTTTTAAATAATTTTTTACGATTTTTTGTTGTAATTTTTGTCAAGAGTTTGTATTTATTATTAATTAAAATTAAAAACAACAATAAAAATTATACTTTTAGTAAACACTATTAATTTAATTTTTTAGTAATCATAAGACTGATTTTTTTATTTTGTTCTATATGCAATGTTTTTGTGATATTATCATGGTTTTCTGTGATTTTTGTCAAAGATTTATTTATATAAAATAATTATAATAATTACTTATATTACATTTAGTAAATATTATTGTAAATAAATGATGATAATAATTTTACAATATACTTCTATAGTAATTATTTAATATCTAGTAAAAGTTTTTGTTAAAACACCACTGGTCCACAAAATTTTTTCACAAATTTTACCAGTCCGTGGGCCAAAACAGATTGAGAAATGCTGGTCTGGGGTCCATTTGTATTTATTTGTTCAATAAGCCAGTAAAAACCATACACTTCTCTAAATGTATTTTTAATATCACAATTACATTCTGAATCACTAGCCACGATATAAGGGCTACAATTAAAAATAAAATAATGAAAACTTACTTGATGAAATAAAATATGTGGTGGATGTATTGTACAAAATATTCTCCAATTGTATGAATATACTTTAAAAAAAATTATAATTAAATATAGCTTTGTAAAGAAATGTACATAAAAATAACAAAATCTTCTTTACTTTTTAAATCTTAAAACAATCCACTTAGTCAAATAACTCCCTACGAGTGGCTAATGGATGGAATCAGAGTAGGTTGCATTGCATGCATACACTCGGACTGCCAAATCCTGAAGGTGCCAATACTGGTCAATGTGAAATGCCTCTTTTGTCGCATCACTAGTATACCTCAAAAGACGCAACAGGGTTATTGTAAATTTTAAATATTTCTCGCCATAGCTGTAAAAATCTAAATATGTTAAACTTAATAGATTGTCCGTCATTTGTTTTCTAACTAATTCGTTTTAGGACCATGGTCCACAGAAATTTCCAAAATTTACAATTTTTCAGTCACTGTCATTGAACTGGAAAAATTTCTCTCTTTATTACATCTAATNGTTGTGTGAAAATTTCAAAGGAATCGGTAGAAACAAACGAACATTACATTTTTATTTATATAGATAGATAGAAGATGATCTGCTTTAGTTCATTTTCACAGAAAAGCATAATGCCTCACAGAAAAGCAAACTTAGGGCCTCGTACTCATAGCGCCATCTGTTGGACATAAAAGCCTTAACCTAGATTATATCTTTTATATGAATGTTTAACGGAAGAATATATAGCCTATGTCTGCCCTGAAGTTCCATTCTAAATATTGGTGAAAGAATTTTTGAAATCAGATGAGTAGTTTCGGAGATTACCTGCTACATCCAAACTTACTTACTTACAAACATTACCTCTTTATAATATCAGTATAGATGATAATTCTGAGTTTGTTACTTTGCAGTAAGATATAAACTTATCAAAATTAAATATAATCATTCAGCGACACTTACAATCTTTAAGTAATAGTTTCGAAAAATATTTTCCATCTGAAAAACAATATGTGTAAGGAATTTGTCGATAACAAACCCTTTCATAATATATGACAGTGGTAAGTTAGATTTAAGGAACAAAGAATATGAGTCCATCCTTGAAATTAGTTCAGATATTACATTGAAAACTAGGTTTTCAACAATGTCTATAGATAAGTTTTGGATCAAAATGAAAAATGAATAGCCATCTCTATACGAGAAAGCAACAATACATTTATGTGAAGTGGGATTTTCAACTATGACGGTAATAAAAAATAAATTAGAAATCTACTTTCAATTATTTCACCACTCTGACTCAGCTCAGCTTGACTAATTTACAACTTACAATTGAAAAGTCAATTGAAGAAGAGCAGCAGCAATCTTCTCATTAGCAATGTACCAAATAAACAAAAATTTTAATTTTATAATTTTTAGTAATCACAGGATTGATTTTTTTTGTTGTTGTTGTGTATCTATATGCAATAAATTTGTGGTTTTTTAAATAATTTTTTACGATTTTTTGTTGTAATTTTTGTCAAGAGTTTGTATTTATTATTAATTAAAATTAAAAACAACAATAAAAATTATACTTTTAGTAAACACTATTAATTTAATTTTTTAGTAATCATAAGACTGATTTTTTTATTTTGTTCTATATGCAATGTTTTTGTGATATTATCATGGTTTTCTGTGATTTTTGTCAAAGATTTATTTATATAAAATAATTATAATAATTACTTATATTACATTTAGTAAATATTATTGTAAATAAATGATGATAATAATTTTACAATATACTTCTATAGTAATTATTTAATATCTAGTAAAAGTTTTTGTTAAAACACCACTGGTCCACAAAATTTTTTCACAAATTTTACCAGTCCGTGGGCCAAAACAGATTGAGAAATGCTGGTCTGGGGTCCATTTGTATTTATTTGTTCAATAAGCCAGTAAAAACCATACACTTCTCTAAATGTATTTTTAATATCACAATTACATTCTGAATCACTAGCCACGATATAAGGGCTACAATTAAAAATAAAATAATGAAAACTTACTTGATGAAATAAAATATGTGGTGGATGTATTGTACAAAATATTCTCCAATTGTATGAATATACTTTAAAAAAAATTATAATTAAATATAGCTTTGTAAAGAAATGTACATAAAAATAACAAAATCTTCTTTACTTT